>NC_138031.1:26851318-26901318 GCF_964106645.2 Podarcis pityusensis | reverse complement strand
TCACTGCGGGGCCTTTAAATGCACCCGCCTTGTTACGCTGACTTGGCGGGAAAAGCACACAGCCACCTCTTGTGCTGCTTAAAAGTGACAAGTCGTTTCTGGCCTGGACCCTGGACAATGAAGGGTTAAATGAGTGCCTTAGTCGGACATGTTTAACCTGCTGATCATTTGGAAAGTAGTAATGGTGCTTTCAGAATTCAGATTTTGGTCCATCAGAACAGTCTTTGGCTGACTTCCCTTTTTTATTTTTTTATTTTTGTAATAATACTGTAATATAACCTGGCATTCAGCAGTGTTAAAGCTGTCAATCTACACCTCAGCATTTGGAGCTCTTCTCATCATCATCATCATCACCATTATTATTATTTCTCTTTTGTAAAATCAGAAATACCTAACGACTTTACAGTGATATGCATGCACTGCTTTTTTTTCTTTTCTTTTCTTCAAAAGTATGATAGCCTGTTTTATTTTTTATATTTTTTTAATAAAAAAACATCCCTATTAGTGAATTTTGGAAAAAAAAGAGGGGGGGAAAAGTGGGGAAAGGGGGAGAAAGAAAAATAAAAAAGAACCCACCACTATTCTATCCTACAGATAAACTTGGTGAAATGGCTCTAGCATCTTTTAAAAAAGAGATAGCCCCCCAAAAAGCATGCCTAGGGAGTCCTTGTGACAGTGCAAAATACATTTATGTACATCCCTCTTACAAAAACACCAATATGTTAGCATTCCGGGAAGCATGCTAAGTTTTTTCCCCTATAACAGAGTGAAATAGCAGCTCCGAAAGATAGCTTTTTTTTCTCTTTTTCTTTTCTTTAAGACAAACGAAAAAAAAGAGGGGGGGGGATTTCGTCTCTCTTTTGAACTACTAGAGAAATATCACTACTACATACAGATATAAAAGCAGCATAGAAAGTTACAGGTTTCTCACCTACTAGTAATAAAGAAGACTAAATGTGAGCATGGTTAACTACAATGCATTTTCACATTTGTCCAACACATTTACAAGAAAAAACACCATTGGGAAACCTCACAGGACAGAAGTGTTATAACACCAAGAGAACTACTAGATTTTTTTCCCCATTTTTAATATATCTTTTTTTTTTCTTTATTAAAAACCCAGACAGGATGGGATGGAAAGAATTTTGGAAGGGTTCTGGAGCTGGAGTCACTGTTTTTTTATCGTCTTGTTGATACAAAAAATGAATGAGGTTGAATAGACCCGATTGTCTTACTCTGTGGAACCTTGTAAAAAAGTGAACGAATTTTTTTAAGCTTTATATTTTTGGGGGTGGGGCGGGGGGGGGGTAGAGGCAGCTGGTTGATGTTGTAGCTGCCAAAATGCTAATTAACTGCAGGCTGTGTCCTTATTTCTGTACTAAACAGGAAAACAAGAAACAAAAACAAAAACGAAAAAAAACCCCAAAACAAAACAAAGAACAGAAAGGTTTTGTACGATGGCAATTTTTTCCCCTTTGCTGCTGTTTTTTTTTTTAAGTCCTACATCCCACTTCAAACCATCTTCCATTTTTCATTCTGTTGACCTGGATATTATTATATTTCATTCAGAAACAAGAAAAAAAATGAACATCTGTGTCTCCTTCCAATCTGCTGCACATCTGCGCGTTTTTGATGCGGGCCTTCAGAGTTCAGTCAGTAACCCACGGACGCTATACATCTTCTTCTTAATATGTCTGCTGCTGTTTTATCCAATGCTCATGCCCTTGAGGGTTTTCTCTCTCTCTTTCTTTATTTCTCTCTCTCTCTCTATCTCTCTCTCTCTCGCGCGCATTTTTTTTTATTAAATCCCATTATTGTTATAAAGAACATTGTGACTTTATATTATTAGCATTTTTGCTTTCAACAGCAATTAGCAATCTCTTGGTTTGCTGTTTGGTAAAGCATCTGTTAATGAGGTCATCTAGTTTAAAATCCCAGCTACTGGAAAATAACAGGGAGGAGGTCAAATCTATCATTTTGTATGTGTTAAAATTATCTGCTCTTCTCAGTTTCCTAAAGGAAAGGTATCTTTGTTTTCCAGAAGAAGTCATTATGACCCGTTACTGGCCTTCTGTATTTTTTTTTTCTTTTCACTTCTACCTCAAGATACAGTTTTAAGTTCTTTTGCAGTATTGAAACGTGACAGTTCAGTAAAAACCTTTGAGCATCTGAGGATGAGGAATTTTGTTTTGTGTTTTTGTTTGTTTTTGTTTTTAGTAGTTCTGCGGTTCAGTCTTAGCGAGGAGTCGCTTCTATGGTGGATGGAGTCCCAGGGGTGTTTGACCGAGGAGTAGCTGCTGGTGGTGTGTCAATCGGGCTTCCGGCTCCACTGTTGGGCGTTGCGGAGGAGCTGACTGCTGGTGTCTCTCCTTGCTGCTGGGCTTGAAGTGTCTGTCCACAGATGTGGTGGTGTTTCTCCCAGTCCTTATGCTGGCAAAATGAGCCACAGTATCGCGCCGTGTTGCAACCGCTGCAGGTCTCACTAGCTTTACGGCCACAGTTCCAGCAACTCTGTAGAAGAGACAGAGGGAGAGAGAGAGAGAGAGAGAGAGAGCAAGGCATGTCAGTCATTTGGCTGGAATGTCAACATGAGCATTTATGGTAGCATTAGCATAATATACTTGCTAAGAGCTGGGTTGGACCTGCTGTCCTGTGAACGGAAAGGCTCCTTCCATTCACAGAAATGATTTGGATCTAGAAGAGAAGCACTGCCGGAGGAAGGGGAGCAAATTTTGCCAATTCCCCTTTCTTTTGCAGGCCCCAGTGCTATTCCTGAGGTCCACCAACCCTCCAGAGTAGACTTTCTGGAGGGAGCAGGGGAAAGGGGATCACCAAAGATAGCTTTCTGCCTATAGGAGTGTCTCCAGAAAGAGACTTCTGCTCTGGGCACCTCTGGATCACAACCCTTATTCTTGGCCTAGTTAAAATAACTGGAGATATAGATTGTAATACCAAGTGGAAAGGAGTTGACTGTTTTTTCACCCCATTTACAGCTCTGGGGAGTTTCCAAAATGCAGGGAGCTGTCTCAGGGTAGAGGGAGAAACAGCTGCCTATGGGACCTTTAAAGAGGGACCATAGATCATTATCTACAAGGCACCATATGCCGTAAGTACACAGGCTTTTAATTGTTGTTTTTTTGGGGGTGGGGGGAAGCACCCATGGGAAGTGGCAATACACTGATCCAGAGAATTGGCCCATCTAGTTCAGCACTGACTCCGTTGGCTCTTCTGGGCATTTCCACGTAAGGCTGGGAAGGACTCCCCTTATGAAGACCAGACTGGATATGGCACCTTTTGCATGCACACTGAGTCATGGCCATTCCAAGTCACACAGGGTTCAGTAATGACCAGTTTTATAGGCCATCTTTACATTCACACAAATGGTAAACTCAATCACTTTCTCTGTGCCAGGCGTTAAATTGTGGAACCCGCTCCCTGCAGAGATGTGTCAAGCATCTTTAATGTAAACCTTTCACCATATGCTGACAATGCGCTTCTTCATCCTGGTCTTTGACAGGTAAGGCAACATGTTTTGTGGGGCTCACTCCTTTTTTTTTTTTTTTTGCTGTATTTCTATGGATCTGTTCCACTTGGAATGGATTTACACGCCCTATGTTTTCATTTGTTTTTATAATTGTATATTTTATTGCAGGGACCTTATGGCGAAGGGTAGGTGAGATATTTTTATAAACAGGTAGGAAAGAAACCAAATTAACACCATTAAAAATAAAAATAGTAGTAACTAGAAATGCTGGACATCTTAAATATAAAAGTATAGTTGTGTGCACACCATACATTTAAAGCACATTTGTCCAGGTTGTTGAATTTTATTTCCAACCCCAGTGATGGGGCATCCTCCTCCATTGCAACTGAACTGATGCAGGGCAGTCTTGGTAACACACAAATATCTGCCCGACTGCCCAACCCTTAGTATCTGCTACCTGAGGCAGCCGCTACCTTCTGCCTACTGGTGGGGCCGGTCCTGGAAAGGCTTAGATGAAAGAAACCCCATGTATCCACCATCTTCTGGATGGTAGTTTAACCTTTCTAAAACAAAACCAGTAACATATTCAATCTAACAGAAACGTTTACAGACTCTCCAGAGTTTCTAAAAGGCCTCTTTAACCTGTGCACCACAGCAGACACATCAAGACTCAGTTTTTAGATGAATGCAGCACTCTTCTGTATCACTAAACTGCCCATGAAGCTCCTTCAGAGACAGGTTGGGCAGCTGCTGCCTCACAATTTTGGGACTTTGTTCTCCTGAAGCCATGCAGCAGCTAGAGCTTTAAGTTGACATGCAATTAAAAATAAACTAAGATTTCTCCCCTTCCTGTGCAAATCCTCCATAAATATTACAGCAACCTTGCAACTGTGCTTACACACTTTGCTGTTATAAAAGTTGCAGGCCCAGGCCCAACACAAAGACTGTGTTGGTTATTTGTGGCATATAAGGGAAGGTTGGCCTTTGCTAACCATAAGCCACCCTAGGGCACTGATTTACAACCAGTGGTTCAGGACCTACTACTGGCTCATGGCTTGAGCCACAATAGCAGCACTAACACTGTACAAATATATGGTCCCCACTTGCACAAATGACTAAAAAGTTGGTCCCTGGCCAGAAAAGGTTGAAGACTACTGTCTTAGGGTTAAGGAAACTGTATTAGACTTCCTTGATATGGAATCAATATGCTAATAGGTTTCCACTGCAGTGCTGGTCAAGCAAGCCCGGTTGCACTGCTGAAATCTCATTTCTTTCTATTAAAAAGAAGGGCTGTGTTTAAAAATGCTAAGAAGTTCATTCCCTGCTCGCGTTTAATTCCAAACAACAAATTCCTTGTTAAGAATACCGCCAGCTGACGGCGTCCTCCAATTCTGCTCCCTTTCGCTCCCTGCCAAGTGGGAAGCCACCAGAAAGGATGCCTGCTGCTCACTTTCCTCCAGCTTTGCAATGCCAGCTGGATGGCTGGAGCAGAGCCAGCCGATAAGTGAGATTCCTAAACTACAACAGAAATCCCAATTACCAGGAAAGAACAAAGACCTAAATCCAAAACACTGTTTTAAGGAAATTAAACATTTAATCGGAGTCAAGTGGCTTCTTTAGAAAACAGTCCCCGTGTTAGATTTACTCTCTCTTTTTGGCACAGGAATGTTTTGGCAGATGCAAGAATAGTTAAGTGTCCAATACTCATTGCTCTCTCCCTCTCCCTCTCTCCTCACTAGATTGAAATCAGATGCATGCAGCTTTCCTAACTCAACTCATACCGATTAAGCCTGCAGACTAAACCAGGTAATTACAAATGCATGAACTGGGATTTCCCCCCCTTCTATTTGCAAAAATTGTTCCCATCTTTTAAAAACTCTTTTTAAAAGGTGGAATTGCCAACACAGAGAAACAGATGTTTTTTAGTGGTTAAAATTGCTGGGAATACAGACTCCTTGTCTATCATCAGCTGGCTTTGATTCACTGTCCGTGGTTTCAGGTTTGTTCTGCTTACACTTTATCTACAGGGAATGCAGAGAGCTCATTGTAGTTTTAATATTTTATTTTCAAACAAAAGATAATCGCAATGGAAAGAAGGTTCCAAAATTATAAATGTGGCAAAGGCAGGAGATTTCTAATAGAACACTATTAAGCTTGTGATAAAATACTTGGGTTGCGAACCAGCAAGCCATACTACAAGTGCACAACCGCCATTCATTTCAGTGGAGCCACAGAGGAAACCTTATCTACACCTCACTGAAAGGAACAGAAAGTGCTGTTATTAGTCAATTCTATGCCTGGGGAAAGGTCCCACTTCTACACCTTCTCCCTGGAAACCAGCTCCTGGGTGAGCTAAGAATATTGCAGATGCTGAGGTTTCATGCTTCTGAATTTCCAAGCTCTCGTAGCTCAGATATACTGGCCGTGGCTCTCCAGAGTCTACACATCCCCTGCTGCCTGGCCTTGGAGATGTTATGTCACAGATTGAACCTGGGACTTTCTGCTTTACCACTGAGCTATGGTCTCTGTCTCTAGGTGGCAATGACCAATTAATGCAAATGGAATGTGGGGTGGCTTAGTTCTCATGTGGACACAAGTCCAAACAGCCATAATTTTATAAACTTCTATCATGTCTCTTACTCACCTTTTCTCTAAATCAAAAAGTCTTAGTTGCTGGAACCTTTCTTCATAGGGGATTTGGCCTAAATTGTTTTGGTTGCCCTTTTCTGAACCTTTTCCAAATCTGCAATATCCTTTTTTCGGTGGTAAGGCGACCAGAACGGTACACAGTATTCCAAATGCTGCTGCACCATAGATTTCCATAGAGGTATTATAATATCAGCAGTTTTATTTTCAGTTCCTTTCCTGATGATGCCTAGCATGGAATGTGCCTTTGTCACAGCTGCCGCACACTGGGTTGATGTCTTCATCCAGCTACTATGACCCCAAGGTCTTGCTGCTGGTCTGTCATCACCAGTTTAGACCCCCATGAGCGTATATGTGAAATGAAGATTTATTTTGCTCCAACAGGCAGAACTTTACACTTGTTTACATTGAATTGCATTTACCATCTTACTTCGTCCCTCGCCCCACAATTTACTCAGTTTGGTGAGGTTCTTTTCGAGCTCTTCACACATTCTCTTTTTGTTTTTAACAACCTTGAACAATTTGGGATATCATCAGCAAACCGGGTCACCTTACTGCTCAATCCTATCTCTAGATTGTTTATGAGCAAGTTAAAAAGCACAAGTTCCAATACCAATCCTTATAGGACTGCACTTTTTACATCTTTCCATCCAGAGAACTTGTCCATTTATTCCTACTCCTTGCTACCTGCAACTTAACCAATTCCCGATCCACAATGGGACGTCTCCATCTTATTCCTTGACAACTAAGCTCACTCAGGAGTCTTTGGTGAGGTACTTTGTCGAAAGCCTTTTGCAAGTCCAATTTTGCTATGTCAACCAGATCATCTCTTTCCATATGCTTGTTGACACTCTCAAAGAACTCGAATAGGTTTGTGAGACAGAACTTGCCCCTGCACAAGTTAGTGTAGAGCCACCATTCATGGTGTATGTCAGGCATAAACTAGTGTTGCTTACATAAATGAATCCTATTGTGCTACAACTTTAAATGACAGCAATTGTAATGGCCTAGCCACTTTGATGAGACCTTCTCTCTCGAAATAATTGATTGCCTCATTGTAGATGTCAAGTAGATAAAGGATGATGACAGCTAATTGCCATTGAGTCCAGCGAACTAAGCCAACAAAACAGGCTGCCATTCTCATCTGAAACAACAGAGAACCCTTGACTGGACGAATGAGATGCACAACAGGAGAACTTTTCTGGGTTACCTGGTCAGTCCCTGTTGGAAAACAAAATGTTGACCTAGGCATGTTGATATGGCTTGATCCACCATATCAGTTAATGAGTTCTTAGATGTCAAATCAACAGGGTCAAGGTTTGGAAGGTTTATCACACAGCTGCAGATAGTTACGTGGTCATCATCTAACACAGGTTTAAAAATGTTTAAGGCCACTGAAATTGAGAAATGCAGAGTGGATCTCCTTAACCTGGAAAGGGCAAGGCATAAAATCCAAGGATTTGATTATGTTGACCTTTTTGTATACATGGTTCAAAGCTAGTCTGGCGGTGCTCTGCCCAATTCCACTGGCCCTATGTCTTCTCTAAAATCACCAAGGAGATAGTAAAAAAATGGCTCAATATATAGGACTTTTTTAGATCACACACACTTCTGTGTTTTTGTTTCATTATTCCATCTACAGGCAACTGAGCCCTTCTAACCAATCAGTGTGTAAACTGGCCTTTACACCAATCAGAATCTGGATTAAGCAAGCTTGAATACCACCTGTGGTCTTGGCTTCATCTTCTATAATGATTACAAATTCACATATTAAAGGGTGTTTATGTAGCTGAAGTATTTTCTCCGCTTTTGAAAATCCATTTATAAGAGAATTCTCACAATTATGGTCCAAGTTCATAAGTTTATTGTCCTAGCCAAAGTCTAGCCAAACTTCTATTAGCCAATAGTATTAATAAAACAATACAGAACATGCATCCATAATATAAAAATCCATAGCCAAAAAAAAAAAAAAAAAAAAAAGACTTTGCCAAGTTCCTGAGCATTAAAACACAGTTTCCCTTGTGCATCTCTGACAGCTCCAATTCTGTTATTATTTTGCCTTTTTAAAATCCAATGATGCAAGAGAGAGAAGTTACCAACAAACTCAAATCCAGTTTGATTTCAGATTAAACCTGAAATCACCTGAATGCCAGCAACAATTTATAGTGAATTTATTGAACTCATTTTTCTTGTGTTGTTTTTTTTTTTGCAGCCAGTGTATAGAGGGACATAATTATATATTAATTTGTTTTAATTTTTCCTGATTGCTTTGACAGTATTATCTATCAATATAAACAATTGTCACTAAAAATGTGGGAAACCCCAGAATCTCTCCATTCTTCACCCACTTTGAATATGTGAACACAAATATAGTTCAAGTGTGTTCTGTGATAAATTAATATGTTGTCACTTTGCAAATGCCTATAAATATGTGAATTTACCAATATGAACTGCAGCAATGCTCCACAGAGTTCTTTCATTTAGGTGTCACACTTCTGGCTGTGATCTCCAAAGTCTGATAATGGGGGGGGGGGGGTGCTAGATGTGGTGTTTTCAAAACGTACAGCCGAGCAAAATTGCAAAGCAGATAAACCCAACATAATATTGTTGGATCAGCTGCACTTGTGTTTTTATCTGAACAGATGTCAGAAGAAAAGAAAGCATCTGCTCCAGCTAGCAAAAACTCTACAACCCACATGGGCAGTGAAGAGTACGGTATGTGTAAGATTCTCCACTGTCATTGTATGTTGGTACAGGAAAACAGATGTTTTAACTTTTCTAATAACCTTGGCAGTAGGTTCACTAAGCCATTCGTCCTCACTATTTAAATTCATTTGCACAACTCATAAAGCCAAGCCAAGCACAGCAAGTCACTAAAGGGGAGCATGTTCACACATGGTTTGGCTCCTAGCCAAATAGTCTTCTGATGAGTGCATCATTTTTTGCCTAGCTTCTTTTTCTATAGCTATAAAGAAGTGGTAAAGAAGTTATCTGTTGACGGGTTGTTCTACTTCTAAAACATCCTTTCTTCCAATGAAATTAAGTAACCAATTAGCACAACTAGATAAATTCTTTCACTTATGTTGGAACTTTTCCTGTTTTTATTTTTTTAAGCTGTGGAGAAAGGTCAATTTTATGCTTCGTGCAGTAGCAAAGATAAGTTCAGTTGTGTGTTAATGCAACTTTCATTCAAGTGAAATTATGGAAGTGGTCTGGTAGTCTGGCCTTGGAAAGAAATAGGTCGAATTCGGGCGCTCCCTTAATTAAAGATGTGACTTAATCAATTACTTCGTCTTTGGATCCATAGAAGAAGCAATTGATTAAACTATGGTTTGAATGAACTGCCTAATGAGTGTTGCAAATCATTCTGTTTGGAAAGTTTGCCTGAACCATATTTCCCCCCATTCAAACATAATAACAAACAGTGGTATAATCAGAAGAGGACATCCTTGATTAAACCATGCATGCCAGTAGAGGAGCGAGCACTTGAGTGGCTCATTCCTGGTCCTGCTTTGAATGTAATCATAAGCCCTATTCAGACATTTGGGATGAACAAGTGTGGGCTTAAAGTTTGGAGGCTGTAGAGGCAGGTGTGCAAGTCCTACTCACAAACATCCCTGTGCAAGCCGGCTATAGTCCAAACCATCTCATGGTCTGAAGGTCTAAGCATCAAAGCCTACGTTGTTTACCCCAAAATGCTCAAAAGTCCTCTTCAGCCCCTTGTGCTAAATGTGGCAATTTCTGAAGTGAGGATATATGAGGATGCTGAGGTGGAACTTGTGCGTTTGCCCTCTCCCACTCCAAGCCCACCCAAACTCTCCACAAATGTCTGATGAGGGCTATGAATGGTAAAAGAAAAAAGTTTGTAATGTCTGTTACTAGCCCTCCCACCCTTAGGTTAGTAAATAGGGATTTACAGAGCAACTGTATTCATTAATTACACTGACTGGGCAGGAAAGAATGCTCAAGCCAATGAAACCCATGATCTGGTAGTGGAGAATTTATGCTACACACTTGCACTACTTGGCTCCACTAAGCACAAAGGCAGGTGTGCGTGGACTGGGGGGACATGATAAAGAGGGAACAGGAGTTAGCTGGCATCCTGGGTTCACTAGGGCTCAGTTCCGCCGCCAACAATAGCACAAGTGACTATGGAAGCCAGTGTGGTGTAGTGGTTAAGAGCGGTAATCTCGTAATCTGGGGAACCGGGTTCGCGTCTCCGCTCCTCCACATGCAGCTGCTGGGTGACCTTGGGCCAGTCACACTTCTTTGAAGTCTCTCAGCCCCACTCACCTCACAGAGTGTTTGTTGTGGGGGAGGAAGGGAAAAGGAGATTGTTAGCCGCTTTGAGACTCCTGAAGGGGAGTGAAAGGCGGGATATCAAATCCAAAACTCTTCTTCTTCTTCTCTTTGAAGTCAATGGAGAGCCCCAGAAAATTCCCACACACCCACAATGGAGTTAGGATTCTGACTACCTCTGCAGACCATCATGCTACACAACCAGCAGTCTGTAAGAGCCAGCAAGAGGACACAGGTGTCAAAGAGCAAGATGCAAGGCATCATCCCTCTGTAGGCTGGCATTATTACTAAATTGTAGAACCCGCAATCTGAAAACATGGACTCGTACGAGTTGTAGCCAGTTAATCCTACTCAGAGTAGACCCACCAAAATTAATAAACTCGGCTAACGTAGGTTCATTACTTTCAAGGAGTCTACTCCAAGTAAACGCTAAAACCTTATGAAAATAGAAAGTGGCAGTCCTGCTGGGAGGCTGTTGCTGTGGCTCTGCCCCACCGGGCAAATTGCTCCTGCATTCCAGCCATGCAAAAGTCAGATATTTCTCCTCCCACAGACAGGTCAGTAGGAGGCATTGTCACAGTACAAGGACACATTGCATCTAGGCAAATACATCTGAAGAGGACATGGAACAGGGTTAGTGAGAGATGTGACCTGGAAATAAGTTATGAAGCTTGGAGAGGGTGTGTGGCAAAGTGAGAGCCCCAAGGGTCAGAGAGAGAAACACACACCCCATATACATTTCTAAATACATTTTGATACCAATTTTGGAGCTTAGAACTGCATTGGAACATTCAGGAATTGAGGAGGTCAGTGGATAACAGAGGGTGGCATCCAAGAAAGTAGATCCACTAGCCCAAGGGTTTCTGCTTGCTCAACAAAACTTCCCCTCCTTGTCATTGCACACCCTCCCCAAATTCCCTCCAGAACATGAAGGGATGCATGGGAAGAGGAGAGGGAGGGGAAGTTTTGTTGTGCAGCCAAAGTCTTTGCACTAGCAGACCCGACTTCTCTGGATTTCAGTAAGTTTCAATACACACATTTGCCTGGGTCAGTTCATATTGCAATTCACAAAGTTCAAAAGCCTCAGGCATCCCTCCAGGTATCAAACTCACTCCTGCCTGGTAGATATTTAACTTTCTGATTTAACTTTTCATAACAAAAGAAAGTCCTTGATGTAAATCTGTACAGAGAGGACTGTATTTTAATGATCATAGCAGACTGCATTCACAAAGACACTGCCTTGGCATATCTGAGCTACAAAATGCTGTTATATTTTAATTTATGTCATATTTAATTCTTCAGTGGAACAGTTAAGTACTAAAAAATATATGCATATACTTCTTCTCCTAGACTCTCTTCCTGAGAAAACTTTCAGATGTTGAAAATCAATTCCTTTTGTCTCCTCCCTTTTCATCTGCTACACATTAAGCTGAAACTCTGGGCACCCAGCGATTCCACAATAGCCTTTCATCTCTGGAGATGCCTGGGACCAATTAAAATCTTACTCTCCCTTAAATAATGGATACGTATTGCAGCATGCCGCTGATTTATCTGCCTGTGATTTTTGCCAGTTCTTTCATGATTGGGCAAGTAGCTAATTTGCATCTTTTAACCCAAGTCACTCTGACGTTACCAGCTCACTGAATACATTAAGGAAACCATTTCAAACAATTAAGAGCATGTGAATCCTTCACAATAAGACAAATATGTAAAATGTGTCAGCACTACAGACCTCTCCTTAGAAATCTCTAAGTTAGAATTGAATAAATTAATTAAAAGCCATGCTCTCTGAAAGACTTTGTTACATGTAAACGGCTGGGGGGGGGGAGGAGGTGGGGAGGAGAAAAGACTATCATAAAAAGGAAGGAATGAAATCCCCCATCAACGTTACACTGAAAGGAATTATACTTAGCATCTGTTTATTGGGGCGGGTTTAATCAAGACTTCCCTTTCTGCATGGGTTTTTTAACATTTCTTTATTCTCTGAAAAACACAAGATTTCATTTTATCCCAAACACTTCAGAACTGGCTTTCTTTCACTCCTGAGTTCCTGTTAATACAGGGTACCACATGTCCTTATCCCACAAAAATTCAAAGCTTTCGTTGACATGCTGTAGTCTGAACTGAGGTTAAGCATCTTTATATCTAATTTACTCTTTGATTCTATTTTTCTTCCTCCATATGCTATGCCCCTAGCCCTTCCCTTTACACATAATCCCTGTGGCTGAAATAATAAATTCTAATTAAGGAAATATTCTCACAACTTGGCTAACATGTTTCCTTCCGTGCTCCCCAAGGACAACACGGCCCTATGCTGACCAATACACAAACACACACACAGACTCCACCTTCCTTTGGAAAAAACAATGCCACTTTTAGCCACTAAATAACACATAAGGGTTTGTTTTTCTGCCAAAAGCTATTTTCATCAGTTTAAAGCTATTTGAAACAACACAACTGGAGTGCTCATACTGTTTTTCATAAAATACACAATTTAATTTGAAGCGTAAAGCAGAGAGACACTGTCAGGCTAAGACTATGCTCCTAACCCATATTTGCAACACCAGTGTCCTGTACTCTAAACTACTGTTGCATTTCCTTTGGCTATATTTCAGTCCACTGGTGTTTGCATGTGGGTATATATTTATTATTGAGGGGGAAGTAATTTGGCCCTTATAACCTCCACCTCCATTTCTTTAACCACTGTTATACTTGTTTCCAAACATATATGTTAAGGATCAAATGAGTGATAAACCTTTAATCAGTGCTATTTTTCTTGAAAAAGAGGTGCCAGAGTTCATGATAAACTTCTATCCCTTGTTCTTTTTGAAAGGCAATGGTGCCCAACTAAGAGGTTCCAGTGCTGAACTCCTGTGAGCTCTGGCTGGGGAAAAAGCAAAGCAAAGCCCTGCCTTTAATCATTCAATCTTAAGTAAGTTTTTTTTCCCAGACCCCCCCCCCCGAGCTCAATGGGGGCCTACACCCCAGTAAGTGTGCTTAGGGATGCACCCTTAAACTAGCACATTTGCACTTAAGCCTGTGGATCCATAGGCCACACACACGCACATGTAGGATTCAAAATTTAATCTCTAGCATTGTACAAATGAAAAAAGGTGGGGCGGTAAGTCTGAGAGGGAAGGGGGAAAAGAGGACTTGTACCTGAGACTTTGGAAAGCCACTGCCAGCCAGAGCAGTGGACATGATGGCCCCATCAGCTGACACAATACAAGGCAGCTTCATATGCTCATGGACACTTAAGATACTGAAGGCTGTGTACACTCAATTCACAAAGCTGAAGCCCCATTCAAATTAGTGCTATGGCATATCTTGCCCTTTGACCAAACTGCGGGATTTGACCAAACTGTGGGAGGCAGTGGAAGACAGAAGTGCCTGGCGTGCTCTGGTCCATGGGGTAATGAAGAGTCGGACACGACTAAACGACTAAACAACAACAACATCTTGCCCGATATTTCTAAATAAAAATGAATGTATTGCCTAGAATGTTGTTTTTGTTTCAAACATTGCAAACTGTGGACAAGATGGACTGTTTCAAGAAGTGGCAGAGAGATATTTCTAGATTTGTCTGGCAGGGCAAGAAGCCCAGAATAAAATTTAAGATATTAACTGATGCAAAGGAAAGGGGTGGATTCGCCCTGCCAGACTTTAAACTTTATTATGAATCAGCAGCCTTTTGCTGGTTGAAAGAATGGCTACTTCTTGAAAATACAGACATTTTGGATTTAGAAGGTTTTAACAATGTATTTGGATGGCATGCATATTTATGGTATGATAAGGTCAAAGCACATAAAGCATTTAAAAATCATATTGTCAGGAAAGCATTGTTTAATGTTTGGATAAGATTAAGGATTTATTGGAAAACAAAACCCCAAGGTGGTTGTCACCGATGGAAGCGAAAGCTCTGAAAAGGCTCAATATGGAGGCCAAATGGCCGAAATATTGGGAAATTTTGGAACAAGAAGGAGACAAACTGAAATTGCAGAGTTTCGAGAAATTAAAAAACAAAGTGAGAGATTGGCTTCACTATTATCAGATAATGGAGGCATACAATTTGGATAAGAAAATTGGCTTCCAGGTGGAAAAATCAAAACTAGAAACAGAATTGTTAGAACCCAAAACTAAGAATTTGTCAAGAATGTATAACTTGCTGTTGAAATGGAATACTCAGGATGAAACGGTGAAATCTGTTATGATTAAATGGGCACAAGATGTTGGACACAATATTATGTTTGCTGACTGGGAACAGTTATGGACCACAGGTATGAAGTTTACGGCATGTAATGCCTTAAGAGAGAATATTATGAAAATGATATACAGGTGGTACATGACCCCAGTCAAGCTTGCAAAAATCTATCATTTGCCCGATAACAAATGTTGGAAATGTAAAGAAACCGAAGGTACATTCTTTCACCTTTGGTGGACGTGCCCAAGGATTAAGGCTTTCTGGGAAATGATATATAATGAACTGAAAAAGGTATTTAAATATATCTTCTTGAAGAAACCAGAGGCCTTTCTCCTGGGCATAGTCGGCCAATTGGTGTCAAAGAAGGATAGAACTTTTTTTATGTACGCCACAACAGCAGCAAGAATACTCATTGCAAAGTATTGGAAGACACAAGATTTACCCACTTTGGAAGAATGGCAGATGAAGCTGATGGACTATATGGAACTGGCAGAAATGACTGGCAGAATCCGAGACCAGGGAGAAGAGTCGGTGGAAGAAGAGTGGAAGAAATTCAAAGATTATCTACAGAAATATTGTAATATTAATGAATGTTAGAATGATGTTGGATAGAAATTAAGTGGTTTCCAGCTGTAATGCTTTAAGGGAATATGAAAAAAGGGTTATAAATAGGTAAAAATCTAATGCTATTATTTTTAAGATCAAGGATTAGGATAATTAAAGAGGGTAAGGATTTGCTGAACCAACAGATTGAAGTGGAATACAAAAAAGGGAGGTATGAGGAGGTCTGGGAAACAAGCTAAAGGAAAATAAGTAATGGAAAATCTGTGTGTTTTTAACCATTTTTATTTTGTATTTTTGTTATTTTTTTCACTTTTATTGTAATATTTTAAAAAATCTTAATAAATATCTTATATATAAAAAAAGATATTTCTAAATAAACTTCACCTCATGCAAAAGACGGTGTTTTCCCACTACCACTGCCTCTTTCTCAGGAGTCTTGAGAAATTCTTTAATACTTTTGTTTTGGGGCAGAGTTTGCACTTACATCTTACTTATGTGGTGACTGAGGGGTGTGTTAATGAGTGTCCTCTCCCACTGTACAGTTATCTCTTGGTGGCCTGCAGCCTACTCAGCCCCTGCTTCCTCAAAACCCCTAGGCTGAGCTTTCTTTTAAGTGTGAGCACCTGGGAAGGCTGCAGAGCCCACACCATCAGGGAGATGATTTGTAGAATGAAAGAAAGAAAACTCACAAGCGCCTTCTGGGCACCTCAAAGTAAGACTCAGAGGAAAGCAGTGGGACAATAGGAAGTGTGGCTAAGCCCTTACTTCCAGGTAGATGTATTTGGTATTGTAGTCTTAGCCAATGTATGTTCAAGTCACTGGTAGACCACAGACCACCTCCAGTTACAAAAAGGATTTGAGGCAGCAGAGCTGGAACCGACCTCACCTTGGGTACTGGAAATCTGCTCCCAATCAAACTAGATAAGGACCATTCGCCTAACTCAATTTTTGTCAACTCCTCCTTTTTCTTATTGCTTTCCTCTGCTTAAGACAACATTCTTGCTTTTTCTTTACAATCAACAGCTTGCCTAGTGCAAAGACACATGAAAATAAACATGAGGGGAAGAAAACACACTTTGAAAGGGGAACTCTAACATGGGGCAATGGGCCCCACTTAAGCTCATGCTGGGAGTGAACCTGGAGTTGACCTTTTCCGCAGGGGAGGGGCTTACCTCACTAGAATCCTCTTGCTGATTGATCACAGCTAGTGCATCCTCTGTTGCCTGCCGCTTGGCCTCTGCGACTGTGCGTTCCATCTTAGCTCTCTCCGTAGTAATCATATCATGGGCTTTCCGTTCTGCCTCCGACACTGCCTTCTGCAGCTCGGTCATTGCTTGACGTTTTACTTCATTGACTGCTTCCTCTGCAAAGCAAGACATTTCCCTCAGCTTTACAGGAACATTAAAAGGGTGGTGGTCAAGGAGAAATGGTCCCATGTACTAAGTAGTTAGATCTCTGAAAGTTCTTGAGTGATATTCCTCATGAGGACAAACCTCCGTCAACCGAATGGAACCTAAGATATGGCGCACCAGTTAGTTAGTTCACAATAATAAAACCACATTGTTGTTACTTAGGTTTGATTTGTTACTGGGTTATTGCCTACTTTCCAATGTACTTACTTAGAGCCAATCGAAACAGACTGTGTGGTACAGTCCTCTTCAAGGACTATACCACCTCAAGGCACATGGGAGGGAATTGCTAGTGTTTTGGGACACTAGCATACCAGAGACATTCTCTGTGGAAAGCTTGCATGCCAAGGAGAAAGAATATAGCCATCAAATTTAATCATCGATGTACTTGGCATGGAACAGGCTTCACAGTTTTCTGCCCCAAGGGGCCTGCAGTCTTGAAATGGAAACAACAAGTGAAGGGAAGGAAATTGAAGCAGAAGTAAACAGGGGAAGGATTGGCTATTATTTCAGGCCTTGCCTGAGTTACTGCATGGCAGGGTTTTTAACCCAAAGTTCCCTCATGGGGAACTTTCTGAGGGCCACATGCCAGTGGGAGGAATTGAGGCAAAAATGGGGAAATGGTTGTAACTCTTACTTTTGTTGTCTACATTCAAGCCACACAAAAATTCAATAATTCAATGCACACACACACCTCCAGCCGGGCACAAGCACTCAAGGTGAGAGGTGTAACCTGGCGAAGAAGAACTTGGGTGGTATTCAACCAAGTTTTACTTCAAAGTAGACTTACAGAAAGTACCTTAGGTGTCTTCATTAATTTCAACGGGTCTACTTTAAATAAAACTTATTAGAATACCACCTTATGGTTTTTATTTTATTGCTAATATGTTTACAGTAGCACCTCGGCTTATGTTACCCTTGGGTAACGTAAACTTTGGGTTGCAAAAGTGGCAAACCCGGATGTGTTTCGCTGTGTGTGCATACACAGAAGCACTCTACTGCATCACACACATGCGCAGAAGCGGTCCCTCCGGTTGTGGAGACCTTGGGATCCGACCAGAGCTCCGGAACGGATCCCGTCCACAACCGGAGGTACCACTGTACTGTTATTTCTTCTTAATAAAAATTAAACTTCTCACTTGTCACCAAGCAGGTCTTTAAGTGACTTACATTGAAGAACATATACAAAATACATCAGAAAATAGAAAACAAGAAAACACACACATAAACATTTATATTCTATACTATGTGTGTGTGTGAATAAAATATCATGTCCATAACAACAACAGTGTTAGTCATCTAGGAAGTAGACATTCCAAAAGGAAGCATGTGATGCCCTAAAGATTAGCAAATCTGTGATGAAGTGCTGTGTAGTCCACAAAATCTTATTTCATAATAAATTTGTTAGCATTTAAGGGGTCACAGGACTCTTTATTGTTCCAGACAAGCATGTGCTCAAATGCATAACTGAACTAGGGCTATAGAGTAATGTGAGTAACATAATGCAGTCTGCTTTTTCACACTGGATAACATGACTTGTCATCAGTGAGCCAGTGGGGTTTATGGTGGGGTTTTTTGGATGCAAGAGAAGTGAAAGATTTCACGTGTTCAACTGACAACTGAAACAAGTGATTTCTTTCCTTTTTAAAAACTCAACTACTCTAATTAACAAGGAAACTATCCTCCCCCTGATTTAGTGTATCTCATTTTCATCTTTATTCAAAGCAAAATGACAATGATTAATTGAAAATTTAATAAGCAGTAATTATTAACTTGGCAAACCTAGTACCAATTAACACTCTATTAAAACTAATTATGACATGTTTCATTCAAGTGTTTGCTCTTAATTGTTTCACCCACTTAAGAAGCACCTTAATTAAATGTTCTGTTTAATTAAAAACATAAGATTCCTAATAAAAATGTTTTACTGTAGAATAAAAATATTAGAGTTACAAATGTTCGGTGGTTACAGCGCGATGTAGAGTATCCCAGAGAACTATAAATTTAGTTCTCTTTACCTTCAGCTATCATTTCTCTTAAACTGTGAGGTTTCTGAGCTTAGAGGACAGCTAAGGTTAAGGCTGAAATTCTAAACAGTTTCTAGAAAGCAAATTCCATTGAGCTCAATGGGACTTACTTTTGAATAAACATATAGGATTGTGCTTTTAATCATATAGGCTAGGATCCGGGGATGCTTCCCAGGTGTAATTCAAGGGTTGCTTGTACCCACTGGGATTCTTGACTGCCCCCTTTCCAGAAAAATTAATTCCACACCCTAGTGCCATATCACAACTGCCTATGAAACTGCTCTCAGGTTAACAAAGAGTTTGATCTGCGAGTAGGGGCGGAGTTTAAAAAAAACTTTGGCAGGTACATAATACAGGCTACACAGTTCTTTAAATCTTGAAATTTATTGCCATATATTTTATTAGAGCAATTCCATCCGAAACCAAAGATCTGAATCATTTTAATATCCCCAACGTTATTGTCAAAATCCCCATTTGAGGCTAGCGCCGCCTCACTTCTACATTTTTCTTAAACAGACTGAAACGCATGCTAAAACATGTTAAGGTAGATATTGATCATAAAATAAATTTATTAAAAGATATCTGTTTTCCAGAGAGATGTGTTTAATCTGAAAATTCCTGGAGAAGAAACCATAATATTTTACAGGGGAAAATTTTAGAGGGAAAAGGTATGCCTAAATTTTTATGGGAGTTAAAAATATGCCCTCACATTACCCTCCCATAAATGAGGGGGATGGGGAGAGAGAAATCAGACTGTGCAGCTATGCAAGACAGGGACTAATTTACTTTGAATATTCAAGGTGAATTACAATTCTATCTAAGTGGCAACAGGACAATAATTTTTGCTTACGATCAAAGCTGCAGCTTGACTAATTGTATATGCAAATAAGGCAATTTATATTTAAATTATGCATTCCTATTCTAGTCCCACCGGCACACACAGATCAGCAAAGAGAATTGGTAGGACATTTGCAAGATGCTTGAATATTTATTACCAACTGCAAACATTCTCTGATCCCTTGAAAAGAAATATATGAAGACAAACCCACAGATGCAAATTTTATTGTCATTTTCATATATATTTTTAAAGAAGACACAATCTTAAATACCAATGAACATAGTTTTTTAAAAAAAACAAATCTATTATCTCTAACACTTTGTCTGAACTGGGGGGAAGGGATTAAAAATCATCAAATGTTAGTCCTAGGGATGGGTACATCTATTTCAAGTCCATGTCAGTTTTGTGCTTTGGATGTGTTTTAAATGCATGGTGTGCACACAGCCTGGTGTGAGGCACACTGGGTCCTTGAAAAGGCCGTCAAGTCTTGCCTCTTTCCAGCACAGCTTTTGCAGTTCAAGAACTAAAATGCTATGGACACCCCCGTGAAATGAGAAGATGCATTAGAGGACTCTGGAGGATCGGCCTCATTGCAAATTTAGAGGACATCTTAAAAGCTCTCTTCTCTTCTCTGGGAGAGGAGACAGAGAGTGCTGTTCATGCAGCTGTGCTGCCATGTTTTCACGGCTAAGCAAGGCTGCTCTCAGGTGATGATCAGTGCCTCCACTGCTGAGAAGATCCTGTTTGTCTGCAGGAGTGGGGCAGAGAGAGAGCTTACACTTTCCCTGGTTGAGGTGCATGAGATGAGGAGATGCATGACACCATGAGCATATCACGACAGGCAGCCTTCCTAGTCCCATGATAGTGGTATGCATAGCAGCTGTAATATTACAAGTCTTGGTTGGAACTTGCGAAAAGTCTTCCTCCATACCTGTCTAGCAGCCACTGCTGCTGATGTGGAGACTCTGCAGGCAATCCGCAGAGTGCTTGCTTACAAATTTTAGTGCCCGTGCTTGGCTATAATTATGAAGTGGCCCCTTAGAATTAGGGCTAATTGCATTCTGTAAAACATATAAGCTGGTGACAGTGTTTGGATTTAAGATGCTGGCAGAACGGCTGTGTATACTAATGAGCTAATGAAGTGCAATAATTTGCCCGAGGAGAAAGGAAAAGATAAAGATTCTTGTCAGACTAGCCTACTCACAAGGGCTTAAGTTGGAGGATAAGATGTCCTGCTAAGAGGACAAGAAGAAAGGATCCTATCCTACACTGTTCTCACACTTTGCCTTCAAGGAACTTAAGGTGGTGTTCTACTCTGGGTGACTAACCACTCCCAACCTCACAACATCCCCATGAGAGATAATGAATAGTTTAACATTAGCCTTTCTCTCTCTGCCTCTCTCTGCCTCTAGTACTGACACTATTTATTCCTGAGACTTGAGACCAGGTGTGGGAAACCTCTGGCCCTCCAGAAGTTACTAAAATACAACTCCGAACAGCTCCAGGAAGCATAGTCAGTGGTCATGGATAATGGGAGTTGTAGTTCAGCAGCATCTGAAGGACAAAAGATTCTTCACACATGCTCTACTACATCAAGGTTGTTCCAATGTCCCCCCCCCCCTTAAGCCCATCCCTTTTTAGAAGCTGCTGGGATTATTAGCAAAGTCTTAACTGAGGCAGCATATATTGTCTCACCTGGTCTGGAGGTGTGTCTTGTGCCTATTATGCAATGCCTTCTCACTGCTACAAGCCAACTACAAGCACTTCCATCCGAAGTGTAAGAACATGCCAATGGTAAGAGGCACATCTTGCAAATACAATACAATGACTTCTAGGCAGGCCCAGCTTCCCAAATTCTATTTGACTTCTCAATACTAAACCATTAGAAAAAATCATGTGTGTCAATGTTCAAGAATGAACCGTAGCTTTTCCACAAGGAAATGTGAAACAAGCCCTGAAAATGATCCGTTTATTATCTGGGTTTCTTTCAAAAAAATTCCATATTGACATCTCCTTATCTTCAGACATAGATGCTGCTCTAATTAAAACAGTTCTGGTGTTCTGATCTGTTCCAGTTTAAGACTATTAACTGAAACTTTGGCTTATTAGTAGCACATCCCCCCCACCCCTTTTATTCTTTATATCAGAACATTAACAAATGCACACAGCTGCCAAATTGCTAGGCTTGTATTTTTAAACAATTCTTACCAGCTTTCTTCCAGATCTCCTCTGGCACGTATCCAGAAGCAGGCCTGTGAAGGAATTCTCGATGTGAGTCTATAGGAAGGAGGGGTGGGGGGATAAGGGGAGGAAAAGAAGAAAAAGTAGTATAAGAAGTAATAGTTAAACAGGATTTTTTTTTAATGCCCTCTATCTTTGATGCTTCAGTCAAGGGAGTGAAAATATAACCTTTATATAAAATGCAGAGGACAATAAAGCCATTACTCCCACATCATTTAAAGAAGAGATCAATCGGTTCATTAAATTGATCTGTCATAACGCTCTTCTTCCCTAATATAAGGCCTGCCAACTGAAAGATGCTTCATACCTCACCTTTCACTTTCATTTGTAGATAAACTATTAAAAAACAACAACCAAGGGCGAAAAATGCAATATGGTACACTTGAAGATCTATGGGGGGGGGGGGACTCTGTTGTTCCTTCAGATCTTAGCTGCAGTATTACAAAATAAAATCAGCTAATATTTTCCTCCCCGATCTTCTCAAGAAGAGACAGGGACTCCAACATACAAAATATGAGTTTTGCAACTGGGTCCCATTAAAAGGCAAGGAAGGCAAATATCTACGAACTCAAAACAAAAGTGGGAGTCAAAGGTCTTGATTTCTTCATACGAAAGCCCCCGGTTGGAAAAAGCGGCACATTCATTGGGTTTTATCTGATAGTGATTCTTCACAAGTGGAAAGCAGTTTTTCTTGAGCAATAGATCGCCTTTTGGGAGGGGGGCAATACTGCAGCTCCCCAGGCCTCCTGAAAAGCTGCTTCTAAGGGTTGGGAGGCAGTAGTGGATATGGCAGTCGGCAAGAGGGACTGGCAAAAAACAAGGGCTCCACCTGGCAAGGTGGAAGTGCATTCTGTGAGCACAGGGTGCACTCCAGATATCAGAATTGTATTGTTGGAAGGGACCATTAGCGCCATCTAGTCTAATCCCCTGCAATGCAGGAATCTTTTGTTGCAGTACAGCTCCCACCAACCCTGACCATTGACAATGCTAACTGGGAGCTGGAAGTTGTGGTCCAGAAACATCTGGAAGGCACTACATTGGCTATCTCTGTGCCAGCACAAAACTGCAGCCAGATAGCAGTTTAGAGAACAGAGTCACTTTTAGATTTCAAAGCTGTTGGAATCAGTATTTTTTCGTAAAGCATGATGAGGAATTAAGGTGGTGGAATGCTCCAGTCTTATTTTCCTATTGACAGTTCATGGAGAAGTAGATGGCTTTTTGGACAATACCATTGCAGACTGCAGATGGGAGAGTCAGCCATTCAAATTGCTCCTATATAATAAGACTCTGTGCAACTAGCATAGCAGATACCTGGGAGAGAGAGGTTCTAGCCTCTTTTTCTTTGCAGCACACGAATTTATTTTTTGTGGGGGACTCCCATAACTACTGTATGCAGTGATACAGTCCAGGAATAGTTTGATCAAATTGTGTTTATCTAGTTCAGACCTAAGTTCCACTGTAAAGCCTGAGGGTTGAATTCAACATAGTGCTAATCAGTCAGTGCAAGTATTTCTCCTCACTTAAATCTGTTCTGGGTGTTCCCTTAACCCTCTGGGGGAGATTTAGGGGATGGCATGCATGGGGCGAGGAGACAGGGAAAGTCCTGTTACATTAGCAGTATTATTTAGTTGAATACCATCTTAAATGTGGATGTTATCTCAACAAAATTCCAGTCTTGGAAAGACTGTCCTTTAGTTCCTATGTTGTTATTTGGAAGAAAAAGTGTTATCATTTGTTTTGCAAGCAGGCAAAATAAATAAATAAAATGTTTGAAACGAGGACATTAAACCACTGGCAAACCTAATCATATGCATTATCAATTAAATAGTATTTCAATACCAAGACAACTTCATATCTGTAGTACAGTAAGTCAGCGCAGTAGGTATCACCAGCTCTCACAATGCCTGCTTGCTACCATAATTTTTTCTAGCAGCAGGTCAAAATAATATCACGGCATGGCAATATACTGAATTGGCTACTGATGGTCCCTTCCATTCTCTTTCTAATCATGTGCAAACATCAAAAAATATTATTTATTCTAAAGAATAAAGCATTCTTTATTTCAGAATGAATAAACCCAATAATGAGGTGAAAACACTCAAAAAAGAAGCAGATCACTTGATTAATTTGTCTTAGTTCCCCAGAAGAAAAGGGATTTATAGCTGAATGCAGATCGCAGATGATATAAAGCAGGGAGATAAATCACATCTGTTGAATCTGGCAGGTTTAACAATACGGTCCACAGTATGCTTCACATGTGGCAGTCAGAGAAGAGACCACCTTACAAGTCCATTAATCACTTGGGGTGAGATTTAAGCTCACTGAAATCTATGGCGAAGCAGCCATTAACTTCAGTAGATCATTTGCTGTTCTGCAAAGGAAGGAATATGAAACCTGAGCTTCCCTTGAAGGCCTTTAGAACATTTTGAATATTGCAGCAGGGCTGGCTCCAGGTGCCCTCTGCTGGGCCATTTCCTCCATCGTTGGGCCAAGGTTAGTTTACCGGGCAACAATGGGCAGCATTCAAAGCAGTACAGGTGACGGCATCTAACCATGATTAAAATTTGCCCCAGAGCAATGCTATGTAGCTGGGAAATGAGAAAAGCGGCTAGATCGCTTAAAGAGAGCTGGGCTGGATTTTTTCAAAAGGAGAAGGTGAGGGCAGGTGCCAGCAGCAAGGTAAAGATGCTGGGGCCACTGCAATTGCCCAAGGATGCTAGCAGCGACTCTGCATAAGAAGATGAAGCTGCACTGCAAAGGGGGAAAAATACACACAGAACCTTCCATTTTGTTTTTAACTAGTTGTTATAATCATGATGGGATACAAAATCCAAAACTTAAATCTTCAAATGGTTGAGGCAATGCTAACTATATTCATGTTTATGCTTTGGAGACTACCAGCAGTGGCCAGTGTGGTGGGGCAGAACCATTAAGTCGCCCTCCTGATACTGGCATCTCTATAGCTTACCTGGATCTGACTAGGATGGAGCAGATCAGTGGCAAGGTGAAAGTTGAGCATTTGCGCTGGTGGAGCCAATCCAGCAGCTTGCCACTGCCCTGTGCTATCCAGGAAAGATATAAAGAGACCAATGTTGGAAGAGAGAGTCCATGGCTCTGCTTCCAACACACCAGTTGCTATGGAATGCTGCAGGTGAGGGGCAGGATCAAGGGTTGCAGTACACTACAACCAAACATTTGCTGTTCTGTCCTTGGTACATTCCCTTGCTGTGTATCAGGCCCAAGGGCAGTAAGCCATGCAGCAATCCCCTTATGGCTTTTCCACATGATAGCAATGTTAATAAAAAATGAAATGAGAAATGCTGCGCTGGCTTGTTTAGCTACGCAAGAGTAAAAAGTAAACGGAATTCAATGACATCATTGACCGGATTGCCAGCTAATTGGTGCAATTTCCAAGCACAAAGATCAATCAAGCTCATATTCCAACCACAATTCACATAGATAATGTAGCCAAGACTCTGCAAAAGAATTAAATCAAGATCTTATAAAAGATTTCCATAGGGTTTAATTTAAAAAAAAAAAAAACCTGGAGAGGGAAGTATGCCGTAAAGAATGCTGAAAATAATAAGAAACATATTCTTAAATCCTTTAAAAAAAATATTTAAGTGGATAAGATGAAAATAGTCTGGGTGGCTTTCTGTGTTGCGAGACACGTCTTCATAGTTCTAGAACAGGAAGTGAGCAAAAGCTTCTATAAAGACTCAGCGCCGTAGCAATCATTCTTTCAAGCCAAAGAGTTATGAAATCTGAAAGAATGGAAGGAAAATTGTTTCAGTCTTGTTTCCCTTGAGGTTATTGACAGAGTGTTTGGCACTGTGAAGACTACCACATATTGTTTAGATTGCTGCCCATCTTGCCTGGCTAGTTGAGCTTAAAGGGCTATGGGGTGAGGAGAGAGTTCCTTCTCAGTTAAAGGAACTGATAATCTACCAATCTTGAAGAAACTACACAGGAATGATTTAGCCAGCTGTCTAAGACATTCTCTTTTATCAGAGGATAGCTGAATGTGTGGTGAAGACCAGCACTTGGGTGACACATCTTCCTTCAGTCTCTTCCAGTCAGACTTGTGGCCTTGTTATGTGACTGAGGATCCCTGCGGGGATGATCTGTGTCTGGAAGTTGATGGAGAGAACTCTTCCTTCTTGATAATCCCTGGACTTTGCAGTGGTCCTTTGGATAAGGAGAACATGTCATTCTGTAAATCCACCTTGAAAAGCTAGTAGGAGCGTCAGATTTCTCTAGAGTGGTTTCATGCTTCTAGACTAGAATGCATTCAAGGAGTCCCCAATTGGTGATGCTAGCTCAGCCACTTGGCGGTTGGCATGGTGTTCCACTGGTCTCAGTTGTATCACTGATACTCCTTAACATGAAGCCACAAAGAGAGAGCTAATCTGAAATTTTGAAATTGGGTGTCAACAAATATGCCGATGACATCCAGATCTCTGTTTATTTAAATAAGTATCCAGCGACAGCTGCCTCAGTTCTAAACCAGTATTTGCAGGTTGCAGTCAGCTAAGTAAGGTTAAACAGGCTGAAACTGAATGAAGACAAGATTAAGGAAATGCTGGAAGTGCTTCTTGGGATAGATAAGCTGGCAATTTATCTGTCTGACCAGGTTAAGAGCCTAGGGTTTTTCCTGAACTCTCTCTTATTTCTGGAAAGACAAGTATCAGCAATGGCCAGGAGTACCTACTATCAATTTAAGGTACTACATAGATAGGCAGTTTCCTGGAGAAGATGGATACTGTCATGATAGTACCTCCTTCTGGCATACCTAGGATTGATTACTATAATGTTCTTTATGAGAGACAGTCCTTGAAAGCTTTAATTGGCATATATTGTCCATTCTATGGTTAGTTTGTGGGCTGTCTTAAGCTTTAGAATGGTAAAATATAAACATTTTAAATAAATCCCTGTTTAATTAAAGTGTTATTTCAAGTAAACGAAATATAAAAATGCATTAGAAAGAGAGACATGTTTGCTTATCCACTAAAAGTTACACATGATCCAATGCAACTTTGTCAGGATTTTGTCACTTTATAACTATTGCTGGATTGTAGCCACCAAGAACAATAAAAAGAATTTTTTGGGTATAAAAGAAAATGACATTTTCAAAGTCATATCTGAAAAAAATCAACCAAGGTACTAAAAGGAAGGGACTAGAGGAAGGAATTTTAATTTCTGCAACAACGCCAGATTTACTACATTGCAAATGTCAACAGCATGCAGAGAATGGAAGGGGCACTAATTTTTTTCCTAACTGAAGTACTAGACCAACTGTTTGCAGATATTAACCCAAGACTATGTGCAGAGTTAGAGAAACAAAATGATAAGAAAACAGTATCATAAAAGAACCAAGGAATTGCGGTGGAGTTTAGCACACCATAATGCAATGTCAAGGATGAACATTCGGAAAGAAATTAAAGGAATGAGCCAATTCACAAGATCATAACAAATTGAGGTGTAAAAATAAAAATAGAGACTGTCTCTTAAATTAGGTAAATAACAGAACACCTGTATTGTAGCTAGAAGACCTGCTTTTATAAGAAGGAAAATATCCATCTCTTCATATACTTGGCTTATTGTCAAAGTTTTTCATGTCTACAGTGTAGGAGATTAATCAACCTTGATATCAGGAACAATTCATAAATTGGAGAAAACCTGTCAAGCTGCTTGTAAAGTTCAGCAAGTACAAAAAAGCATTTTGGGATTCTGCAGAACATCAGGGAGATTGGATGCAACAGAAATAAACAGTGCTGCAAGCATAGAAAGAGAAAAGGCACTTTTGACATCTGAAACAAGATACAAAGTACACTAGAAAAATGAAACCCATGTCCAGTCATTATACTTGCCTCCATCACTTCAAGGTGCATGATAGCAACTCAAGGCATAGAAACTAGCCCTGCTCCATCCTTATGTTATTATTTATGTTTTAATTAAATTAATTATAAATCAACTTTCAGGGCACCACTACACTCTCAAAGTAGTTTACAACATTTAAGAAGGCCGTAATAATAGTAATTTAAAATAATGCTAATATTACCACAACATCACATTTTTACCTTCCCCAAAACACCCTGAGCAAGGAACTAATCACATCAATTAATAGACAAGCAGACTGACAAAAAAAGTTTTAAGATTTTTCTCTGCATTTACAATCACTGGATAATGTCAATGTTTTCCCCAGTTTCTAATTTTTGCAAACTTTCCCATTCAGTTCTCCATGCTTCCTCAGCAAGTAGCAGTTGTCTTGAAAATTCATCAGTATTTTAGTGTGAAATCTGTCCCTATATATACTTTTCTGCAGTTTTGACTACTATATACATTTTTTCAGAACACTTTCCTGCAATATAATGCATTTTTGTATGCAATTTTCACCAAAGTATGCATTTCACGCACCCCCCCCCAACATATTCATTTTTATACAGATTGGCTGCAGAACTGCACTGCAAAATTCAGAGAAATGCAAATTTTGAAGGGCAATTATGTTTTGAAAGGAGGATGCTAGTTCCTCTAAGTAATATCTGTGCAAGTGAATCAGCTGCCTAGATTCAAAAGAGTCAAGTAATCTGTTGCCAAGATAGCTCCATGTGTATGTAAGAGTTTTATAGTGTTAATTTTCAAATTATGTCTCTCTCTGACTCACCCGTCCATCATACCATATAGAATACAAAAAAGAGGCAGGATTGTAGCTCAGCGCATGCTATGCATACATAAATCCAAAGCCCATTTCATGATATCTCCACATTAGGGCTGTTTGCAAACCTGGAGATCTGTTGCTGCCAGTCAGTGTAGATAAGATTGAGCTAAATTGACCAAAGGTAACAGGTGGCGCACAGAGCCTAGGGCTTGCCGATCAGAAGGTCGGTGGTTCGAATCCCTGTGACAGGGTGAGCTCCCGTTGCTCAGTCCCTGCTCCTGCAAACCTAGCAGTTTGAAAGCACATCAAAGTGCAAGGAGATAAATAGGTAGTGCTCTGGTGGAAAGGTGAACGGCGTTTCCGTGCACTGCTCTGGTTCGCCAGAAGCGGCTTAGTCATGCTGGCCACATGACCCGGAAGCTGTACGCCGGCTCCCTCGGCCAGTAAAGCGAGATGAGCACCGCAACCCCAGAGTCGGTCACGACTGGACCTAATGGTCAGGGGTCCCTTTACCTTTACCATTAAGACTTGGTATGAGGCAGGTTCTTATGTTTCTAGCTTCCTAAGAAACCTTCAATAGTAACTCAGCCTATTGTGTTTACTATACCACCAGATATATAAAAAGGAATTCCTTTTTAAGAGGATGAAGATCAAACATTATTCATAATGTTAAACATCCTCCTACAAAGTGGCTGAATAAAGTGATAGATTATTTCCATGATTGCCCATCATTTCCCATCAAGTGAGTCCTAAGTGTGAGCGTTTCTAAGTGGTGTTTTTCAGGACTGAAACAATTTTACTCTCCTACCTTCCATGCAAATTTTTAAGCACTTATTTTATTTGACACAACAATGGACCAAGCCAATTTTAAATGCCCGAAATAGCTTTACCTAACATATATGCAGGTGTGAGTAGTGCATAGAAATGTCAAGTATCTAGTATAATACACATAAATGTTTATTGGATTTTCTTGTTATTTTGAAACAAGCATGCGAGGAGTATTTCAATTATTGTGTTTTCAGAGTTATTTTTTTGAGGGGGGGGGTTGTTTCAAAATTTAATGGGTTTGCTGTTTTTAACAATATTTGGGCCTACATTATTTATTCTGAGATTCATATAAAGACAATTTGTTTTGAATCAGACTACTGGCCTACCTAGTCTAATATTGCCAACTCTAGCAGAGGTTCTCCAAAGTGTCAGACAGAGAAATCTCATACTCCTCCTACTCTAAATTACTTTTAATGGACAACGCTAGGGACTCAACGCAGTACAGTGGTACGTTGGTTCTCGAACAGCTTAGTTGTCGAACAAATTGGCTCCTGAACTCCGCAAACCTGGAAGTAAGTGTTCTGGTTTGCAAACATTTTTGGGAAGCTGAACGTCTGATGTGGCTTCTGCTTGAGTACAGGAGTACTTCTCCTGAGGCCAATTGGAAGCCGCACCTTGGTTTTTGAACGGTTTTGGGAGTCGAATGGACTCCTGGAATGGGTTAGGTTTGAGAATACCACTGTATTCTCTTCATGCAGCCGCTATGGCCCCTCATCTCAGTGCAGTTTTATATTAGGAAGGTCATAACTGATAAAAGTGCTCTGCATACGAGAATACCATGAGTATCATCTATTTGCTTCGTACAAGTTATTGAAACTGAAAACTTGAGCAAAAGGAATCAAGTTGCATCAGTGGAAGACTGTTCCACCCAGAGCAAAGGTTTGTACATGTGTGCACAGAATTTTTCTTTTCTTTTTTCCCATTCATGGTTCTCTGGATTAGAATCATCACAGTGACTGAAAATGGGCTGATTATAACTATAGTCAAAACTAATCTTCAGAATGGGTACTAATATAAATCATAAAGGGGGGAAAGACGCAACAGCGTAACAGATGGTCCTCTCCTCCCCCACGCAAAGCTACTGGAGATGACAAGCTGGTAATTTTTAAAGGGTGGATTAGCTCATTAAAAATGACAAAGGGGGATCTCTGACATCTGAAACACAGAGAGCACACAAAAGCAATATTTATATTTTGTGATGGCCTTAATTAAAGTTTTTTTTTTAAAAAAATGACTACGGCCACGACCCCTCAGTTCCTCTGTTGGCTGGAGAAGTACCTACTGCAACAGTGTACCAGGTACACTTGAGGCCATTTTCAGTTGTTGGCCGCCTTCCTCTCGACCACAACCACACTGACTTTGCATTACTCCTCTAATGTTAAACTGCACAGTTTAAAAGGTAATACAGAATGAGTATATTCATTGCTTTTCTAGGGAGAGACTTGGTACCAGGATTTAAACAAAAACCACAGAAGAATGGCACACGCGGACTTCCGGGTTGGCATCTCTGGCAATGGCGGATTTCCCCCGATCGGGAGGAATCCGCTCCGTGGAAAACAGGGTCTGAACCGCCACGGCGAGGCGGAGACCCATCAAAAACCACAGGCAGGAGAAGCCTGTGGACGTGGGATTCAGCTGGCACCTTTGCGCCCCCCCTACTCGCGGGGAAACCCTGTTTTGGGGATCCGGAGTGACGTGGGGTGAGTGGCGCGGTGCTTTGAATCGACTGCTTCTTTCACGGAGTGAAGCCGCATTGCTGTTGCCAGAGAACACTGACTTTTTCCTGTGGACAATTGGATTTTAAACAACTGCCCGTGAGTAGAACGGAAAATTGGACTATGAAATTTCTTAATTAGGCACCAAAAGTGGGAAGGTCTAAACAGGAAGTCCGCCTTCCGCTTTTGTAGATAGATTGAAGCAAAGACACGGCAAGCTAGAGTTTAGAAAGTCGTCTGTAAAGGATCAAATTTTCATCATTTAAAATTACTGAACCCCCCTTGGAAGCAGGAGAAGAGGGGGGGAACCTTTTTTAGACTGTTTAAACCTGCAGAAGAGAGAGTAAAGAAAGGTAATTTTCCACCGTCTTGAACCTGGGAGTGGGGTGTCAGGACAGACGTTTTGGGGAAGTTCATTGACTATGGACAAACGTTTTTGACAGATAGTTAAAAGAAGAGAAACATATTGATTCCATTGTTCCCTTTCGCATTTAAAAGGAACAAAATATTGACAAAATATCCGAAAAAGGAAAACTTTGTTGCTAGATCTGCTTAAAAAAAAAAAAAAAAAGATGGATACAAAAAGAAATTGTTTCCCCTAGAGGGAGCTTGTGAAACTGTTATTAAAGTCGAACTGGGGAGCGTTGCAGCTGTAAAGATTAAAGATCGTGGGACCAGACTTCGACCTTGAACAAGAATGTGCTCAGAGGCTCTGGTGCTTGCCTTTTGCAAGACAAGTGCTTTATTGGAACAGTTACACGAGAAGATGGATTTGATGACTGTTGCGATCGGAAATTTTGGACAGGCAGTGGGTACCTATATAGAACCCACTCAGGAATTAATCCAGGAATGTGCTTTGACAGATCAGATGAGGGAGGAGATTGTTGCTGGACCTCGGGTGGCAGAGATGGAGGGAGCTGTGGCCCAGCAGGAACATGAGTTGTTGGATTTGACGAACGAACCTGGAAAAAGTCAGATTTGGAGAGATGGAGTTCTGTTTGGCTTGGAGATGGGGGGCTGGATAGACCCCCCTATGCAGGGGTGTTTTGACCTTTCAAGTCTGGCTTTGGGCCGGGGGGAGCTCGGAGTTGTGAGGGCCCTTAACTTTGGAGGGACCTTGAAACATGCCTTTAAATACCACATGGATTTCAGTGTTGACTATGGAAAAGGGGCTGACTTGTTGAGAAGGGACAAAAATATTGTCAAGCTGGTGTCTCCCCGGGTGAAAGGAGCAGAAGACAAAGCAAAGTACAGGTATAAACATGAAGAAGACCTGCGAAAGGGACAGGGAAAAGACTTAAGAGCCTCGGATATAAGGTCACCAGGTTGATGGACTAGATGGATGGGATAGAAAGGACTGACAAAACCCGAGACCAGGAAGAAGAGACAATGGATGAAGATTGGAAGAAAGTTTTAAAAATTTATTGAGAAAAGTATCGTAAAATTAATGAGTATTAGAAAAATGTTGGAATGAAATTATTTGGCTTTAGTAGAAATGTTAAAAAGAATCATGTAAGAATATGTTATGGTTAAAAGAATTTGGCATAAATAAGATTTAAGTTTTAAGTTTTAGGGTTTTTTTATGGTAAGATAAAGTTAAAATAGATTAAGGTAATTTAATGACAGAATATTGTGAAAGATGGAAAGGATTTGCTGAGATAATTAACAACTAGAATACAAAAAAGGGAGGTGTGAGGAGGTCGATGAAATAAGTTAATGAAAGTTAAGGATTTGGGAATATTGGATTTGTTTTTAAATTTTTTGTTTATTTTTGCTTTTTGATTTTGATGCATTGTGTGTTTTGTTTTTTCTTTTTGACTTTGGTTTTTATTGATCTGTATTGTTTAATTGTTACTTTTATCTACTTTTTTCTTTCTTTTTCTCTTTCTCTTGTTTTTTCCTTCTTTTTTCTTTGTAACTTTAAAATTCTCAATAAATATCTTTTAAAAAAAAAGAAGAAGAATGGCACACGCTTGGCAAATGTTTTACCATTCTGCAAGTCGAAACAGAAATGTTTAAGTAAGACCAGAGTGGCATCCAAAGTTGTCATATTGACTACCAGTTTCCACTCTCGGGTTTTTTTAGTACTTTTCTGTTCCATATACAGTCAAACCTTGGTTTCTGAACAGCTTAGTTGCTGAACAAATTGGCTCCCAAACGCCGCAAATCCGGAAGTAAGTGTTCCAGTTTGCGAACGTTTTTCAGAAGCCAAACATCCGATGTGGCTTCCTCTTGAGTGCAAGAAGTTACTGCAGCCAATATGAAGCTGCGCATTGGTTTTCAAATGGTTTCAGGAGTTGAATAGACTCCTGGAATGGATTAAGTTCGAGAACCAAGGTACCACTGTACAGGTTTATATGCCTAATTCAAGTAAGCAGATGGAGCTGAAGTTGCATTTCAGTACAACTTCCCCTTCCATTGGTGATTTTAAAGAAAGGGAGCAACAAAAATAGAAGGGCTGAGAGAAAGCAGGATTGGGCAGAGACACATTCTAAGGAGCACTGCATTGTAAAAATATATATGAACTCTTTTAAGTTTGGAGGAGACTCTTGAGAGTCCCATGGACTGCAAGAAGATCAAACCTATCCATTCTTAAGGAAATCAGCCCTGAGTGCTCACTGGAAGGACAGATCCTGAAGCTGAGGCTCCAATACTTTGGCCACCTCACGAGAAAAGAAGACTCCCTGGAAAAGACCCTGATGTTGGGAAAGATGGAGGGCACAAGGAGAAGGGGACGACAGAGGACGAGATGGTTGGACAGTGTTCTTGAAGCTACCAGCATGAGTTTGACCAAACTGTGGGAGGCAGTGGAAGACAGGAGTGCCTGGTGTGCTCTGGTCCATAGGGTCACGAAGAGTCAGACACGACTAAACAACAACAACAAGTTTCCATTTAATGCAGATACAGTACCTAAAGGGACGGGATCTGGATTCACTGGACTCTGCTGCCTGGAGTGATTGCTACCACTGCCTTTTTTTAAATCCTCTGCATCGCTGTACCGCCGTATCCAGTAATTAAGTTCCTCCCGGTCAGCTTCCTGACATCGCCGTAGCACAGTGAGAGATCGCCTTGTTTTTTCCACCATGTCCATGATGCAGTTTAAAAGCTGGAAGCCGGAAAGGAAAAGGTGTCAGAAAGGGCTTCACACCACACACATTCCATGAGTGGGGATTTGAACCTGGGACTTGGACTTGACACGACACCATACTTGTTTTTACTGTCTAATCATATTTTATGTTTATTCAGTCACAGTGCTGAGAACTCATTCCTTGTTCAAATAACTAGCAGGTTTTGAAGGAACAGTTCTGGAAGGCACCCAATATACAATTCCTTGGGGGACATACAAATATCCTGCTCTAATTTCATGTTGCACTGCTGGCATGGGAGCTGCCATGGTGGAACTTCTTCCCATGCCACTGTGTGATGAAAGAAGCCCAGAGCCATCTGGGAGCCATCCATTCTGCGAATCCTTTGCATGCTGCAATTGCCCTAGTTTTTACTGTTGGTGCTGGTCCAGGGAGCAGCCTCACAATGGGCTCCACTAAAGGAGCCGAGTACTTCTTATGTTACGTCAGCAGTGTGGGAAGAAGCAATGTAAATATGGGAACAAGGCCATAACAGAGACAACTTCCATATTATTCTTAAGTTAAGCAGAAATGCCTAGGTAAGTAGCATAGCGAACTTAAAAACCAATACAACAACAATAATTTACACAATACGTTCCCCGTTTGTGGAACGTTCTCCCCAGGGAAAACATTCATCTTCATCTTTTAGGTGCCAAGCAAAAACATTCCTCTTCTCCCAGGCCTTGACCAAGCTTACTTAGTGAATTAAAATCTGAGAAGATCTTTCAACTGGCCCTTTCCAAATCATAAACTTTGTCTGTGTGCTCATTACTTCATGTATGTGACAAACTGAACTGCCTAACCTTTGGTTACCTACAGGAGGAAATAGATGGCATACAAAAGAAATCCTTCAAGCCACAAGCGTATATGGATCAAGGTACAAGTTTCTCTTGTGCTGTTTGGGGAGCCCTGAATAATTTAAATAGTACTCATTTCATAATGCTTATTACTTTGAGACTGCAATCTACTTATACATCTATTGAGACACAAAAATGCACAGGTATTTCTTACATGGTCGAGGTGTTTCCATTCTTCTGCCCATTCTCTGTCTGTTAGCCTATGATCAATCATTTCTTCTTGACGTGTGCCATGCAACCCTGCCAAAAACAAGCAACCCCCCCATGAAATATTAATAACATGCAAGAGTCAACTAGCAATAATTTAATTTTCCACGTATACCCATAAATTATAGGCATTCACAACAATGCCTGGTTATGAGGCACAACTATTACGCAACACACCGATCAGATACACTAGCATCAAGCAAATGAAAGAGGCACAGAATAAGATCACAGGGCCTGAGTTATAATAAGACCTTCTAGGTCCCCAACAGCAGTTCTGGAGAAGTAGATAGTCAATGAAAAAAAAGACACAAAAAAATACAGACTTGCCCCATTGATCCTCAGTATTATGAGATCAATAAGGAGGAGAGAACATTGCTAGACAGTGATAAGTGGAACACAAGCAGGCATATCACATTCCGGTCCAATCAATAAACAGAAATAGGGATGGGGGCAAAGAGAATTTATTTATTTATTCATTTATTTAAAACACATTCAGACTGCTCCCTCATGCTCAAAGCAGCTGACATCATATAATAAAAGGCATCCAATGAAAGGAAACTATCTCCCCCCCCCCCAAATTGGGTGAAACATACAAAGCCCTCTGTGATACATCCACAGAATCAACTGTGCAAAAACAGCAGATAAAGGCAAGGATCTCCTCGTGTAACAGGCCAAGCATTCCAAAGTTTAGGGGCCATGGTGCTAAAGACCCTGCTGATGGCTGTCATCAATCTAATCTACTGCAGTGACAACCCACAGAGAAGGGCTTGATTGTCCAATCACGACTGGCACACTGGCTAATATAGGGAGGGGCAGTCTCTCAGATTGGTGGGTCCCTTGCTATGCACCAGAAAACTGGCTTTGAATGTGGCTCTGGCTATAGTGCCATTTTGCCACAGTGTATGGGACACTGTGAATCAGATCTGGATCCTAAGGAGTGCAAGTTTTGTTCTGCTCACCAAGATGTCTCACCCCACCCCAACAGCTCCCCACACCCTATTCAGGATGGTCTCTTTGCCCACTAGAAAATTTTTTTGAGGGGAATGGGAGATGGAGGGGACAGGAAAGTCCCCTTGCAAGAGCGTCCTTCCACTAACGGGTGGCGCTGTGGTGTAAACCACTGAGCCTTGGGCTTGCTGATCAGAGGGTTGAATCCCCGCGACGGGATGAGCTCCCATTGCTCGGTCCCTGCTCCTGCCAACCTAGCAGTTCGAAAGTACATCAAAGTGCAAGTAGATAAATAGGTACTGCTCCGGTGGGAAGGTAAACGGCGTTTCTGTGTGCTGCTCTGGTTTCGCCAGAGGCGGCTTAGTCATGCTGGCCACATGACCCAGAAAAACTGTCTGCGGACAAACATCTGCTCCCTCAGCCAGTAAAGTGAGATGAGCGCCACAACCCCAGAGTCGTTCACAACTGTCAGGGGTCCTTTACCTTTACCTCTACTGCTGCAGTTCTTAAAATTGAAAGAAAGGGTCTATATCTGCTGGCCTCTGTTCCACCTGAAGGAGTTATTTCAGGAAAGGGCAGAGCTCAATGATGGAGCACATTCAATCTCTGGCATCTACAGGTAGAGCTAGGGAAAAACCTTGTCTGAAATTCTAGAGAGGTGCTGCCAGTCAATAATAAACTAGGTGGATAAATGGTCCAAGTCAGGATAAGATTGCTTCATATGCTTATTTCACCACTATCCAGTTTCTAGACCTGAGATAAATCCTCCAGCACTGATTGTGACTTGGTCTCTTTCTAGAACACATTGGCGTTCAACATAAGATCTGCTCCAAAAAATAAAATAAAAACCCAGCTGAAACAATGATTCTATAACTAAAACAATGGCATTAAATGGAAGTGAGTGACAAGAGGGCAACTGAACTTTCAATAGTTTATGGAAGTCAATACAATCTTAGGGCACAAACTCTTGGGAATTCCATTGCAAACTGATGTGGAATTAAATGGAAGACACAAAAAAAGCACATATATTGTTTTGTCTAACTTCCTTTTATTTCAGCGGGCCCTGAAAGAATTTTATTTTCAGCGGGGACCCATAAGAATAAAATTAACATTTCTATGACTTTCAGAACCCGCATTTTCTTTTAATCAAACCTATTTTTATTTATTAAACATTTGTGATTTCTGGACATCCCAGAAACAGGAATGCAGAAAAGGCAGAGCAGGTCTAAACTGCAACATTCCTACTTTCTAACTCTGCAGGGGCAGAGAATAGGGCAATTTACCGGAGGGATTCTCTCCCCTACCCATCTTCAGACATGCGCTGCGATCAAGTCAAGGACAGTATTATACATTTCTCTACTCATAAAAGAGCAACTGAAGTTTGATGCCTATGTAGAGCAAACCAAGAGGAAGAGCTTTGCTTACCCATAGGTCTGTTTCTGTCCCTGAGGTCCCTGTGGTTGGGGTGTCTGTATGAGTCCCTGTAGTGGTGGGCGATGGCCATATCATCCAAACGGTAATGCTGAGGTGGAGGCGGAGTGGGGTGAGGCAGACCATTGGGCTGGTAAGACAAACCATTATTTGGACTGTACCGCTGGCCTGGGCTAATAGTGCAGGGCCGCTTGCTTGGATGCTCTGAGTGCAAAGGCTCTCTGTCAAAGCCATTTTCTTTGGTTCTAAAGAAGAAAAGGGGCAACACGTTTTGTGAAAGAGTTACGGTCATACCTTGGGTTACAGATGCTTCAGGTTGCATTTTTTCGGGTTACGGACCTGCTGAAACCCGGAAGTACCGGAACGGGTTACTTCCAGGTTTCGGCGGTTGCGCATGCACAGAAGAGCTAAATCGCGCTTTGCTCATGCAATCCCGCACGGATCACGTTCACAACCCAAGTGTCTACTGTATTTCCTCCCTACAGGGAAGGTGAGTGTAACTTTCATAGCACATACAGTAGATGAAATACATTTATTCATTATGGACATTTATTTCAGACTCCACTAAAACACAGGATTTATTCCAGCTTGTACCCTGCTTTGCTTTAAAGCTGAGCAATAGCCACATTCATAAATTGGTAGAAATCCTTTCTTCATGTCAGCATCTTACAATTTACTAGTCACTTTTTTCTTCTATTGCCCAATGCATGGGCGCATAGCCAAGAATATTTGGCTCATTTGTGGCTTTGCTTCTTGATAACTTTGTCATGATCTCCTATCGGAGAACGATCATTGCTACTACTTTTTTTTTTTTGACAGTCTTTCTTGGAATTATAGATAAAAATCTCTTTCAGACTTAGAGAGTTATTGACAAGGGTTTAAATCCTCCAAAAACTGTGCCATCAGGAAGAGTACTATCAAGTGCCATAACATTAAAAGTGTTGGTATTTTTAAAAACATTCGTAAGAGTGAAAGATCAGTTCTTTACACGTAAACATATACCAAACCTTAAATGAAAACTGAGAATTCTGTGAATTTTTTTCCAGAGAGGAATATAATAGAAATAGAAACACTTTATTTGAATTGCATACTACTGATAAAATGCAGCAATATCTTTTACAGAATTATGAAAGATCTCAAATAAACAGCAAGCAGACATTTCTAGAGCAAAAAAAATTATAATAGCCTAATAATAATAATAATAATTTTGCATGGGAAATATCATTAGTTCTCTACCAACTGTAACACATTCCCACATTTGCATTTCAGAGATTTTGCAGATGCATTTTGGAAGCCCCATATATAATGGTTGTTATTAAACTGTTTGTATAGTAGCAACTACAGCACAGGTGTTGGGGGCGGGAGGGAAACCCACTGCTGTTGATATGACTACAACTTTTCCTACATGGGTCATGATAGGCGGAAAAAGTAAAAGCACAGGATTGAAAGGAAACCATGTCATAAAATGTTTATACAACAGTACTTTTAAAATGGTCATGCTGCTTTCTGAAATTGGATCCTTTCAAACAAAACGATTGCTGCCATCCTACTGCACATACTGCTATGCTACTTGGAGAACTTTCTGTGCTTTTCCCTCTTCTCATTGTATTAAGTTGCTATTACCCAGGGAGTGGTGGACAATTCTACCTTTGATGTGCCTGTCGACACTAGCAGAAATGAAAGCTTTACCTTTGAAAGAAAAGAAATCCCCCACATGCTTTTGTGATAAGAGGATATCATGTAGTTAAGATTGTGCATTTGATTGGCCCAACTTAGACTGATGGAACTAGATTGCAATGGACTGAAAAATCTGCATTGCAGATAACAAACTGTTTACAAAACGTAAGGATAATAAGCATTTTTTAAAAATGCTTTATTTATTGTTCTGGCTTACAAGTGGCAGAAGGTACCCAAATCTTAACTTTCATCTCTGCACATTTTTGTGGAACCTGGAAGCTTTCCCATTTCTGTACAAACCTATAAATAAACTATACAAACCAATAAAAGCAACACTTCAATTAACGTACATTGGATGTATCTGATTTTGTTATACTCAGAGCAAACCAGCAGAAATAATACCACTGACCTGGGTTTCCAGGTGGGCAGCCTTTACCACGTGTCACAGCCACGGCACGGCTCTGGAACCGCATGGCTGGGGCAGTGGGGGAAGAGATGCTTGGTGTCTCCCCTTCCCAGCCATGCTGAGATGCCAGTTGGATCCTGTCCCATGGACCTATCAGGCCACAGGGGGGAGAAGATGAAGATACTCCCACTGTATTTCAGGGGGTGGCCTGCTGTGGGTCGCCCTCTTGGATGATCACTGCAGGATTCACCAAACATCCATCCAGGAGGTGAATGGGCAGGATGAACGGGACCTTCCTATGGTTTATTGGCCACCATATTTAGGCCCAGGGAGGAATTTGCCTACCTCATAGCAACTGTCACAACTCTGGCAGATAAGACATTGGGTTGGATCCTTAATTGAGCAGGTACCCCATTAAAGGCGTCTAGGAGGGGTGACTCTGTCCGGGAGCCCATCGGGGGCCAATGGGCCAAAACACATCTCCCAATGCCAACCCTGGGCAGGGTTATGGCACCCGGTGCATGTCAGGGGCAGCTCCCCACTTCAGGGCTTACCTCAATTGGTTTATCAATCAGCAGGTAGGCTGCTTGATATTAGATTCATACCTAATGCCTTGGCCAAACCAACTGGAATCTGTAATCAATAGGGTTGTGGCCTATTTCAACCCAAATACCAATCTCCTGTGTTTAGTTATACGGTCTGGCCTACAGAGCACTGTGAACACCCTGTACCCACACCAGCAAATGGAGTTATGCAAGTCATGACTAACTTGTCAGTTGATTTCTGTAGGTTTTCCCTGACTATGACTTAGACAGGGAATGCAACGTCTATCCTTTGGAACCAACTTGGCCAAACCATTACAAAAATTGTAATGTGGAAATGATTTATATGTGACCACTACTGAGACAATATTCTTAACACCTTGTCACGCACGACTTTTGAAAGGAGACCTATAATTAACAGGGATGCTGTGAAAGCTGTTATTTTTCATGCTTGAAGTGAAAATTGCATATTCACACGTGAATAAAAGTCTCAGGCAGGCTGCAGGGTTTGTGAATTAAACAAAAATGTGCAGGGTGTTCTGCTGTTAATCTAAAGGTGATCAGCATTGGGTCTGTGCCTTTGCATGGGAAACAACGCACCAGTTAAGCTAGGCTGTGACTTCCATCGCTCTCTTTGATGACCATCAAAAAGTGACTACTGTTCTATTTTTATCTTGTAAGTAATTACAATCACCATAGTTAAGCTCAGTCTGCTAATAAGAAGGAAATTCATGCTGCCCATGCTCAGAGAAGCAAATAATAGTTGTCATGTGCCTGGGACCTAAAACTTGACTGGCAGTCAATCATCTGTCCTCTGTTCTGCTTAACTGGAGGCATCAGGGATTGAACCTAGACCTTCTGCATGCAAAACAGGTGTCCTATCACAAAGCACCCACAAGTTGCAGGGCACATTTCTGATTGGCTGAAGCAGAATGCAAGACCAAAGAACATCTCCATTACAGGAACATGAAAAATATGGTGGAGAGGATAGGGACAGCAGCCACTAATCCACATTTGATTTAGGTCTGTAGGAAATGGATGAAATACCCCTCACAAACAATTAGCTTCCAAATTCAAGTGTAGTGGGTGTTCAGTAGACAGGAGGATGTATGGAGAATATATTTGAACTGCTGTCCATAATTGCCAAGGTGACTGCTGTCCACCTATGGAGCTGGGTAAGGATTATTTAATTTCTCACTAGAAACTGAGCCTGAGTAATGCTACCTTATTCTTGTTGGCAAAATGCAAATAGAACAATAGCTTATTTTACAAGGTAATCAAATGGCGAATGAAGGTGCTTTTAAAATGTGCAACGGTGTGCAATTAACGACACAGGAATATCTTAACATTATGGAAATTGCACATCCACTTTTGTGGATAAGTGTTCTGAGCACACAATGTTCTGGAAGAAAGACAAATGTATGTTGACAATAAGGCAAGTGGGGAAAAAGAATTTGAGAACTGCTGAAAACAACACAACAATAATTGTTCTTATTGCCAAGACCAAAAAAAGGTCAGAAGCAGGAAATTAGTCAGTGAGGCAGTTGGAGCATTACAGGATAAAAGAGTTTCTGCCAAAGGTGTACAGGGAAATTGCAGAGAGGCTGAAAGGATTTTGTGCTTGTCTTTGCTGCGAAAGATGTAGGTAACCTATGATTGGCTGACTTTTTTGAGGAGATAGTCTGAAGGACTGAGACAAATAGACATGATCTTCTAAGGCTTACTGGCAACTAAAAAGAACAAATTGCCAGGACCAGATGGCATCCACCCAAGAGAACAAATCAAATATGAAACTGCTGCTCCTCTAACAAAAATATGTAACTTGCCTCTAAAATTGGCCTCCATACTAGCAATGTAAATAGGTGTTACATTGGAAAGTAGCCAATGTTACACCTGTTTTTTAAAGGACTCCGGGAAATTACAGGCCAGTTAGCTTAATGTTAACATCTTTATGGGTAGATTAGAGAAGCACATTATTAAAGATAAATATTATCAACACATTATTAAAGATTCTGTCATATCAAGCATGTAGGAGAACATGTCTAAAGAAGATCCAGCATGCCTTCTGCAAAGGGAAGTCCTGCTTCTCTAAATCTTAGAGCTCTCTGAGAGTGTCAATAGCATGTCGGTCTCACAGACACTTTAGTCTTGGATTTCAGAAAGATTCTTTGATTCTTTGTCTTAGCAGGACTGGTTATTGCAAACAGTAATAGGAATAAATGAACAATTCTCAAAGTGGAGGGAAGAAAGAAGCTGTACTGGAACCTGTAGTTTTAAAGTTGTTTAAAAATGATATGGAATTAGGAGTGAACAATGAGGTGGCCAGGTTTGTTGATGGCACCAAATTGATGACACCCAAGCAGACTGTGAAGAACTTAAAAAGAAACACACCACACTGAGTGGATGGCCAATTTATTTATACCCCCCAGAACGGGGCTGGGTGGAGTAGCATTCCAGTCCTTCAACTAATTTTGTACCCAATTGAAATGGAAGATCTTGGGGGAAAGCAAAACCAACTGGAAACTGAAGAAAGGAAACTGGATAAACACTGTTGCTAACCCCTGCCATCTTTTTCACATTGATGCTGCAAACCCAGCAGGGCTTTGTTTTTGGTTATTTCTCTGCCTTCAGTTCTCCCTGGGTTAGGCATAAATATATCCATGGCACATTGCTATGCATGTCTCCTGAGAAGTAAGTATCATTAAGTTCAATTGAACTTACTGACAATTATGTAGGTACAAGATTCCAGCCTCAGGTTACAAAATTCAGTAAATGAATCCCAAATAGCCATAAAGTTGCCTCATCTTTGACATCTTTCCTTTGTTCTTATAAAGCAAGGCGATTTAGCCAATTGCAGGCACATTGTTGCTATTCATTATATTATATCTAGAAAGTTAGGTAATTAATATATACCAGTTAGGGGCTACAGTTATATATGTAGCAATTTCACTATATTCTTTACATATGTATTCTTTACATATAAGTTCCTTGGCACAGGACAGAAGAAAAAGTATTGGATAAAATGTGATGGAATAGTCATTATGCCACTTCCCAAAATAGGGTAGAAGTCTGGTGGGGGGGGGTGTCATTTATAGAGTGAGCAGAGCATTTTTCATCTGGCATGCTATGCAGTTATAAAAAAGAAATATATGTACATATATGTGTGTGAGTGTGTTGTCTCCTCAGGTGTCACTTTCTTCTCTCATTCAATGACTGATGGCTCCCAGTATTATTACAGAAACAGATTGATCTTTTTAATGAGCTAGTTTAATAGACTCCAAATTCTCACTGTGGCTGCTCATCCGTATCAGACCATATGCACCAAGAAAACATTCAGTGAAACACAGAGCTCTGCTGGCAGGCTGCTCCTACAGTAGAGTGGGGTATATATAATATTTAAGTTACTGAATTATAGTATATTATATTAATTGTATTATATGTTTTTCCTGGTTGTCCACAAACCTTTATGGTAAGAGTGGGTACATGCACAAGGCAGAAACAAGGAATATTGAACCTTTTTTCAGCTTTCATTGAACAGGCAGCCCTTCACACCAAGGAAGGGTGAAGGGTGGTATTTATTAGCTTTATTTTAACTAATTTCTACCCCACCTGCTCAGTTTTTAAAGTGTGGGGGGGCATTTCTCACTAGGAACTTAAAATCAATAAAAATTATAATGTCTAAATGCAAATATTCCATCTAAATACAATATTGGATAGTAACCATTTCCAAATCCACCAAAGTCGCAAAAATTGGCTAAGAAAAAGAACAGCAAGCAGAATTAAGCTTTATCCCTTCAAATCGTTTGTTCTCTTTAATTTATGAGTCGCTGTCCACATGCATCTCAAGGAAATCTACAAGCGTATCATAAAAACAACTTGATGGCATTAAACGGCTTTTAGTAGATCAGCAATAGTCTCTGCACTTCAGTAGGAGCAGCTTTCTGCAAGAATGTGTCGCTATCAAAAAGGTCCTGTTTCCTACACAATAGCAGGACTTACTGAAAAATCTTTATACCTGTAAAGGCTCATCTGGGAGAAGTTTCTCTTCAAAATATCCTGGACCCAGAATGAATGGAACAACATGCAATTTAGCTTACACAGAGATGGTAGTCATTTGGCAACTTGAATACACTTCTCAGCTTTTCTGCCTAGCTGCAGTTAGGTTTTGCAGGTTTTGAAGCACTACAGAACCTGTAAAACCTGTTTGAGCTGAGACAGTAGGAGGAAGAGAAGGATATCAAGTATATACACTGCAGCATCAGACTTATGCAGCCTGCCATCTTTAAAATACCTCTTCAGCTTGGTGAAAATCATAAACACAGGCTTGGATAGAGTGGTTTGTTTCTGTTAGGGGAAATTCTTCATGGCAGTACTATTTATAGCCTAGTAGAAAAGCACTGTGTGAGAAATCGAGAGTCATTCTGTCTCTGCAAACCCTTGTGCAATGCTATGCACGAGCTCTTTCCAAAATCTCTTTATGGCTCACTAAAGTTCATATTTGGCAGCCTGCAACTTCCTTATTCACCAGGTTTTTCATGCTGCAACAAAACTCTAATTAGGGATGGGGGAGAAATTTGGTTTGGTTGGCATTCACACCTCCCAAAACAAGATGTGAACCAAAATGCAGCTATTTAAAACGTGCACTTCTCTGAATTTTGTGATACAGTTCTCCAACCAAACAGTGTGTATACAAGTACAAATATTAGGGGAAAATGAGACCTAATAGTGAAAAATATGCAAAATACATTATATTAGGGGAAAATGCTTTCAAAAATATGTATGGTAGGCAAAATTGCACATGAAAAGGTTTATGTTAGGGGGAAAGTGTACTAGAATTTTCATTAGGATATTTTATTTTATTGCAGATTGATGCAGAAACATGGATATCTCAAATGTAAGTCTGGAAAAATGTGAAACAGGTACCAAAACTGACAGATTTGCCTAACCCTAAACCCCAAAGCACTATAGTGCTGCAATACAAGAAGTGTTCTGATAGCACTTGTGCAAGAGTTCACGAAATGATGATAATGCATTTTATCTTTCCAATCTTTGGATCCAAGTCACTGTAGACTTCCAGTGCTGCCACCAATGGTAGATATTTAAAAAAACTTCCCAGTACCTGACATTCTCTTCTGGGTTTATTTTATGACACAGCCTCTAACAAGACTAGGACATCTCAAACAACAGGTAACCATTGTGAACAGATATTGGGGGTGGGGGTGGTTGGAATCCATAAGGGATGTTCTAACACCAACATGCATGTTTTTAGAAACTGTAGTGTGTCCAGACATAAGCACAGAGTTAGAAATCAAACTGAAATTTATGTTGCTTGCCTAAACAAGGATAAATACATTATGGAAAACGCATAACAATGGGGAAAGTTGGGCAGTGACATAGAAACGCAGTGAACAATTTTGATGCCATAATTTAAATTTGCCAAAAGTAAGATTGATTGACTGATTGATCTAACTAACTAACTAACTAACTAACTAGATTTATATACTCCTAGATTGTAATGAATTTTGAATTATGGTGCTGGAGGAGACTCTTGAGAGTCTCATGGACTGCAAGAAGATAAACCTATCCATTCTTAAGGAAATCAGCCCTGAGTGCTCACTCGAAGGACAGATCGTGAAGCTGAGGCTCCAATACTTTGGCCACCTCATGAGAAGAGAAGACTCCCTGGAAAAGACCCTGATGTTGGGAAAGATGGAGGGCACAAGGAGAAGGGGACGACAGAGGACAAGATGGTTGGACAGTGTTCTCGAAGCTACCAGCATGAGTTTGACCAAACTGCGGGAGGCAGTGGAAGACAGAAGTGCCTGGCGTGCTCTGGTCCATGGGGTCACGAAGAGTCGGACACGACTAAACGACTAAACAACAACAAAGACTGTAATGAAACCTCAAAGAAGTTAGCTAAGTTTTGCCCTGCAAGGATGGTTTCATATGGTTGACTAATTTGGATTCTCAAATTGCAAGATAGTCTGAAATGTTCAGACTGCAACAGGATTATCTCCCATCCATAAGTCTGTGGCATTAATAGTGTGACATCTTGGGCCATGTCATGACCTAATTGACTTTGGATTCAGTTGGGTGAGAATTCTCCCCGCTTCTTTTATTCAAGTATTCAAGTAATCTTGGTGTGCCATGATACCCTGTTAACATCCGGAGTTGACTATACAGAAGACAATGGCAGTGTAACATCTAATATTTAAACGGATCATCTATACTGAACTCAGCTTAAAGGGTGAGCATCAACAATTAAATTACTTATAATTGCCGTTGAGTAAATAAAAGCAGTTTCCCTTCTAGCTATTCCAGGAGCCTGTGCCAAACATTGCTCAGATATCTGAACTTCATTTCCTTCTCTTTTGATTTATGCTTGTTCAGAAGGAGTCATAGGACAGTGCTTTTAAAAATCATGAGGAGTAAACTGTGGTCGCCAGAAATAAGCCGGAAAGTGGAAACTAACTACTAGTCGTAAGAACAAGGAAAATTGAAAGCATAAGGGAAAACATTGTGGCTTATCCTTAAAATCATCTAGAGCCAAGAAATCAAATGCAATCTTCTATAGATAAAAATAAAATAAAATTATGAGGGCCTGATCCGGTCCACTGAAGGCACAATAGTTTACACAGAATTCTGGTAGGCTCTATTATTACTAATATTATTATTTAATTAAATTTATATATCAGCCTTCATCTGAGGATCATAGGGTGGTTTACAATATAAAACCACAAAAATACATGCTATAGTTACAAACAAAATTATAGCTGTCCACAGCTTACAAAGCTATACATAAGATTGTTTAATTAGTCAAGAAGAGGGATTGTTTTTCCTGGTGCCTAAAGTTTTATAAGGAAGGAACCAGGTGAGTCTCCTTGGAGAGAGGATTCCACAAGCGGGGAGCCACAGCAGAAAAGGCCTGCTTTCGTGTTGACACCTTCCAGAACCCTCGTGGAGGAGGCACACGAAGAAGGACCTCGGATGATGATCACAGGGTCTGGGTCGACTCATTTGGGGAGAGGCAGTCCTTGAGTATTGTTTTCCCTTTACACGTTTACACGCAGGCAGTGCTGGGGCATGTTAGGGGGAACAACTACCACATCCCTATATAGCATTCCTGTTCAGCTCGGTGAAAATGATATGTGAGCCAGGGAGCCGGAGAGGGCTATAGATGGCTGGAAAACAGCTCTTTAAACCAGAATATAAACCATCTCTCCCTCCCCTGGCCTATATTGAATGTTTTCTTAAGACAAAAACACAAAACAGAGACAGTGACAGTCATATCTGGAATCCAAATGATCTGCTAGCCACTTTAAATGTGCATGCAACAAACCAAACAATTTGTTGGCTAGTACCCGTGAACAGAGCTCCATTATAACCCTAATTATTTAGGGGCAAATTGTGCCTTCAGGCTTATCATGAAAAAGCAGAGTTCTCCACTGATTACTGATAATGGAACATTCTGTTGCATTCAAGCATAACTTAGTTAATTTATTTTAACTTGATTTTTATCCTGCCCTCTTCCAACTATAAAAACCAACTACATTTCTATCAAAATAAAAAGCCCAGCATTCTGCAACGAACTCTGTCAATAAATTCACCCAGCCTCAGTGCAATGGGATGTCACCAGAGCACTCGCAGCTGTGACTAAATACAGAACAGCAGATGTGATTGTATCAAATATACTACAGGGCATTCAGTTGGACAAAATCTGCAGGTCCAAATGAGTTGTTTTGTGTTCTGTGGCTCAAACACTGGCTTCACCTTGTATTCAAGTTCTTGGGCAAGTTTCATCTTTTTTGAAATGAGTATCTGGTTTGCAGCAGAAAGCAGTGCAGTTGCAGTGATCAAAAGAGTGGCTACTAATACAGAGTGGAAGCCTGGAATCTGGATGATGTCATCAGTCGATAGGGACCAGAAGACTCTGTAGACCAACAGAGGACCTGCCTTAACGGGATGGCATTGGTACCATCAGCCCTCCTAAGACCATCTGTAGTAATTTCTTCTCCTACCCTGCAGTGCTAAAAGCCAGGAACCTGACCTACTCCATTATTAACCCCAGAGAGCAAAAGACCACTACAATATCTATCCTCTTCATAACTGGCATGGTCAAACCTGCCAAACAGAAATGGCTTTGTTTTGCAGAATAGATTGCCATAGGAGCTAACAGTTGCAGACCCTTCCAGAAGAAGACAGGCTTTTGGGAAACGAATTCAGCTTCCTGCTCCCTCCACTCAGGCAGGGAATGTGCTAATTTTGTGACTGTGTGAAAGATGGAACAGTTCAGACTGGGACTACAAAAGACCCATGGAGAGCTGAGTTGCTCTCTGGAGGGATCCTAACGAAGGAGCAGTATCTGCTGCAAATGTGTTACTGCTGCAAATCTCTATTGTCTGCTCAGCTTATATACAAATATTACAAACACCATAAGCTTCCTATGAACTCTTTCCAAAGGAAACTGAATCCTGCATGAGTGCTATACCTCTGAAACTTCTCACTGCTAAGAAGTAGAGTGTACATGTGTAGCAATAAACAAACATAACCATTGCCATTAAAAAAGGTACCAGGTAGAGTTTCTGCTACTTTGGATTGAAAGGTCTCAGACATTACAGAAAAATGTTAGCCTGAGATCCCAGAAAGTCTCCACTGGCCCAATACCGTGACTCAGAACAAGAAAACTTTTGTTGTTGTTTTTTGTCTCTTTTACAGATCATCTTTTACCCACTCAACTTCTTTGGTTCCTGAGAAGGACAAAATGGCGCTCTTCCCTTGCGCAGACAAGCTGACATGGCTAGCAGGTGACATTGATCCTGTGACAACATTCTCCACTACACCTGAGGAGAGCAACCTAGCTTAAGGGCCACAGCTATGTGACACACAGCTCTGTCCCCCAATAGGCATTGCTCCCACTGTCTGAAACTTCATTCTGCCCAACCCAATAGAGTCAGCACTCATATATTCATACAACACTCAAAGGAATATCTTGACCCACTGAAAGTTATTTACGCCACTTAAATAAAGCAGGGACCTCTTTTCAGTGTGCTGGGATACTGGTCAAGGAACAATGATTACCCAACATTCTGATGCAACAGGCAAAGTGGACCTCGCAAAGCTCAGCATGCATCTTTTCATTACAACGTCAAAGAAGCCCTCTGAAACGTTTACCTGTCTGGAGTTCGCCTCTTCCCGTTTTCGTTCACATCGAGAAGCAGCTCTGAGGAGTCAACAGGTGAGGTGGTGCTGGCATCCAGAAGCAGCTGCTCATGCTGAGCGAGGTACTGGGCGGGGTTCTGCTTGGCCAACCTTGCACAGTGCAGGAGCTCCCGCTGTAGCAGGGGCAGATTGGCCTGAAAGATCAGAGGAGCAGCATCACAACATACACCCCCATTAGAAAGCATCCCCTTAGCCTCAAAAGCACAAAGGTACATTTACACACACACACACACACACACACTTCAGCTGTAATGTATGTGTGTGCATTTAATCTTTCATAACCATTATTCATCTTTTGCTTCAATCCTCAACATTTGTACCAGTATTTTTACCTGCAAGCTCAGAATACCATCAGTATACCTGAAGGAGCATCTCCACCCCCATCGTTCTGCCCGGACGCTGAGGTCCAGTACCGAGGGCCTTCTGGCGGTTCCCTCACTGTGAGAAGCAAAGCTACAGGGAACCAGGCAGAAGGCCTTTTCGGTAGTGTTGCCTGTCCTGTGGAACACCCTCCCATCAGATGTCAAAGAGATAAACAACTACCTGACATTTAGAAGACATCTGAAGACAGCCCTGTTCAGGGAAGTTTTTAATGTGTGACATTTTAATGTATTTTTAATCTTTGTTGGAAGCCACCCAGATTGGCTGGGGAAGCCCAGCCAGATGGGGGGTTTTACA